>NC_057799.1:155104452-155196989 GCF_018294505.1 Triticum aestivum | reverse complement strand
CCGCCGCAACCCCGCCGCCCGAGCCCCGCCTCGCCGGAGGTAACGCGCTGTTCGCCGCCGCCGGTTTTTTAGAAAACCGATTTGGTTTTTTTAGAAACCCTAGTTCGTTTTTTTAGATTGGCTCGCTGGTTTTCTCGATTTATCTATTTAGCGGACGTTCGTCCGTACGTTCGTTTTAACGAACGGTTTTCGCTCGATAGTTACAGACAACGAACGTTCGTTCGTTAGCCTGTTCGTCAGTTTTCTTTTCTTCGGATTTTTCCACGATTATTTTCGATCGCGATTTTTGATCCGATTTTCATTTCAGTTTATCTTTTCGCTCGTTTATCGGAATCAGGCGATTCAAGCGCCTAGATCTTCATCTCGAGACCCTCTTTCTGTTTAACCAACTTGAACAAGATTTTGGTACTGTAAAATTTGACTTTAGTTCATATTAGTAAATGGATCTTGTTTCTTTCGCCGTTGAGTTTCGTTGCTCCGTTTGATTTGATTCTTTTTGCAAACCAGAGTTCTTAGGTTGAACTTTCTGGTTAGATCTCTTATTTTGAGTTTTACCCATGCACTCTTGCTTGATTGCTTATGTATGTATTGTTTGTTTGCGATAGAATTCCCGGAGTGCGAAGCGTGCTACTACGAATCCCTAGGTTTTGCGGATCATCAGCAAGGCAAGTAACACTTCGATCATATCCTTTCCATACCCAGTTTTTATGCATTAGTTCCATCCCCAAACAATTGCATGGTTAGGATCTAAATTAAATTGTGGGATGGGAAGTAGCTGAGGTAGTACCTATTCACCTGTTTATTGTCAAACCCTGGGAGTTACTTCTACGTTATGCTTATATTGCTATGCTATGCTCGTAGACGTGGATTGGGTTTGAGTGTATTCATGACAGATGTGAGTATTCTTAATTAATGGTTAACTTAAGGTGGCAACTTTAATACACATCTGGGTGGATTGAGGCACCTGGGGAATTCCAGTGATTGCCAGTATTTTTGGAAATCCCGGGGTATCGTGTGTTTCTCCTATGGACTGCCACCCAGGCTCAAAGGGATCATGAGATTATTCATACTAGAAACTTCCGTGTGCAGCCACAAGCTATTATGGGCTCTAGCATAGTTGATTAAGTCGTGTGAACTCTTACAGTGGTAGACTAGCAGATGTAGGGGATGTAGGTGGTACGGTCTACCCATCGTAAGGTGCTAACGCTTCTGAAAGACTATGTCTCGGTCATCCGTTTCTCAAACACCTTGTAGTGCGAGAAATCCAACGGAGGCGATCGAGTCTTGTGGGGAAAAGTGCACAAACCTCTGCAGAGTGTACAAACTAATCATGATTAGCCGTGTCCCCGGTTATGGACATCTTGAGTATCTGGTTCTTGGATTATCATGTTGATCTCATCACGTTACTTAAATAATTTGTTGGGTTGTTAATGATTACTTTTAATTGGGATTTAGAGGGGGTTTACCTTCTCAATATTTTCAACCAACTTTGTAGTTAAATAAAATTTATTCCTTTGTTGTAGGGAAAAATTGGTTTTTCACAAAACTGTAACCATAGAGCTTTCCACCAGCCAAATATGCATGTAGTGATAGCATTATTTCTGTTCATTACTCTCTATGTGTTACTTTGCCAGGATATTCCATGTGCTGACCTGTTTTCGGGCTGCAACGTATCATGTTGCAGACTTTTCAGACGACGAGTAAGGAGCCTTAGGTCGTGGTCTTATACTCAGTGATGCCGTTGGAGTTGATGGACTCACTTTATCTTCCAAGCCTTCCGCTGTTATCGTTTTAGATGGCCTTAAGCCATATTTATTGTAATAAGTTCTCTCTTGAGACAATTCGATGTAATAAGTGTGTGATTGCTACTCTGTTATAAATCCTTCAAGTACTGTCCGTGTCAGCATTACGGATCCAGGGATGACACTGATGCACAGAGACTAGACTGTTTGAGGTCTGGTCGCTACAGACGCCACGCGCACTACACTACGCCCGGGACTGCGCTGCCGCCGCGGTGTAGCCTCCCAGATGGAGCTGTCCTCTGATGACGGCGGAGTGGCTGAGCGACAACGACGAACCGGTGCCATTGCCGATTGTGGGAGAAGCAGACGAGATAAGCTACAGGGATGGAGGGGAAAATGCGACGTAGGACTCGCCGGCCGTGAGGGTTTTTATAGCAGGCCGGTAAGCATTGGTATTTTGGGGGATTTCACCGTGTCGGGCGGGAAGCTTGCGCGGGAACCTGCGAGGTTGCACGGGAACGGGCTCACCGACGATTCATTGGCACCACCGTTTGGCAAAAAGAACGCCCCCGCGCGCTGCGCAAGCTTGCGCTATAAGCCGTCTGCGGCAGCAGGGTGACAAGACGTGCGAGAGGAGGACGAAAGGCCATGTACACATACGGTTAATAAAAATATATTTGCGATTTAATTACCTACTATACCATCGTCCTGGTTTATAAGTATGATTTAACTAATAAAATACGGATGCATGTCGCCAAAGATTATATAGTTGGATTTGTATTTGAACATACTTTCCAATTATATAATTTTTAAAACATGCATTAACATTTTGTTGGTTAAATTTGAGGGCAAAGTATGGCACAAAATATAAAGGAGACTATAGACTAGACGGGGGTGGTACCACACGGCCGCTCTCTACGCAGCGACGCAACTGTCGGCTGGCTTGTAGGCGACTATTTCCTGCATTTTCAACTGCTCTATGCGTGTGGTTGCTTGTGGTTCAGGCGGCCGCGGCGTGCTCTGCTCGCGTCCCGCCGCGTGCGCTCTGCTCTCGCGTCCCTCCGGGTGCTCTGCCCTCGTCCCTCCACGCGCGCTGCCAGTGTTTGGGGCCAGCGCACGATCACGCATGTTCGTGTGCAAGCGGTTGCGCCGGGCGTGGCGCGACTATGCAGTTACCCGCTGCAAAAACTGCCATGCGGACGCGCCGAGAATCCACGCCGCCCGGCCCCCTTTTATTCCTGCGGCCATTTACCTTCATCTCTCGTCTCACATGACACAATAAGCACACCCATGAGGACACATACAGAGAGGACATCCAGCGGTTCCAATGGCGCTCCCCGTGGCTCCTATGGCGCTCCCAGCTGCCGACAACAACAACGGCGGGCAGTTCACCACGCATCACGTAGTGGACACCCACGTGAGGGGGAAGGCCCTCTCGATGGTGTACACGAACGATCCGGTCTCGGTGGAGAGCTCCGTCCAAACTATGGAGCAGTTCCTTGCCGAGGACAAATACCGAGTGGTCGGCTTCGACCTCGAGTACACCATCGGTCGTGCCGGGCACGATCAGAAGGTTGCCATCGCCTAGTTGTGCGTGCGACATGATGTCCTCGTCTACCACTTCCACCTTTACACAAGGCCTTGCGAGTGTTTCTCCAGGTTTATCAACAGCTCCGACTACAGTTTCGCAACGGTGGACACCACCAACGATCTAAAAGCGCTCAAGGTTTCGGACTTGAAATGCCTGAATCTTGTCAACATCCAGCACCACTACAAGGTCTGGGGCAGCGACAAAGACAAACTGAACTCCCTGGTTGACCTCGCCTCGGCCATCATCGATCCCTACTATGCGAAGTTGAAGGAAGAGAGCAATAAGGACAAGAACGTCTGGCATAGTGTGTGGCATAAGAGACTGGATGAAGAACATGTCAAGTACGTGGCCATGGACGCGTACACAAGCTACGAGATGTACATGCGGATCATTGACATGACACTACAAAAAAATACACTTCCGTGATGATACGTGTTTGTCACAGTAGGTCGCTTTTTTTCATGCATGTACATCCATGATGATTTTATGACAGAATCAAGATAGTCATACCTGTGCTGTCGTAGAAGTGTTCCATGACATTACCAAAATTATCATCACGGAAGTGTCCACTTCCATGATGGTAAATCGCGCGTCACAGAAGTGCTTTCATCAAGGGTGACCGACACGTGGCATCCACCGTAACGGAACACCGTTAAGCTATCGGGTCGGGTTTTGGATCCGATAACCCGTTAACAGCCCCGACCAATGGGAAATTTCCACGTGTAAAATTCTTATTGGCCGGACGAAACATGTGTCAGCTCGTCAGTGGGTCAGATAGGCGCCTATGATATGTCAACACGTGCCACGGCCCACCACTGGCCCATTTAGCTTACAAAGCCGGCCCGTTTGACTTGGTCAAAAGTTAACGGGCTGGCCCATGAAAAGCCTGTTAACGGTCTCTTCGCAAATAGCCCATTTTACGGCCCGTTAACTCACGGCCCGTTAGGCCCTAAAGGAAATCGGCCCAACAACATCATGTGGGCCGTCGAATATAACACCAGCCCATTTCACTTTTGGCCCATGTATGGCCCACGACGTCTTTCGGCCCATATGAGGCCTTCGTATCTTTCGGCCCTTTACAGGCCCACGGTGACTCTAGCCCATAATGAACAGTAATTTTCTTTATACCCGTTAACGGCCCGTGATTTACATGGTCCATTTCCAGCCCGTGTTAGCTTTCGGCCTATTGACGGCCCATACGTTCTTGGGCTCCTTTTCGGCCCTCGATTACTTCCGGCCCGTTACTGGCTGTTCCCCTAATGGGCCAAATTCGGCCCATGGCAAGAGTCGGCCCGTTACTGGCCTGTTCCCCTAATGGGCCAAATTCGGCCCATGGCAAGAGTCGGCCCGTTACTGGCCTGTTCCCCTAATGGGCCAAATTCGGCCCATGGCAAGAGTCGGCCCGTTTCTGGCCTGTTAACCCGTTGCGCCGTTTCCAACCCATCCTATATTCTGGCCCATTAACGACCCGTTATGCCTGTGACAAAATTAAGCCTTTGCTGTCCTACGGCCTGTTAACGGCCTGTTACCGTGTTGGGCCGATACCAATTACGCCCGATTACAGCCCATGTAGACCCATTTATCCGACGGCCCGAGGCTCACCGATTACAGGCCCATTTATCGACGGCCCGTAGGAGACCCATGGATCCTACGGCCCGTATATGGCCCATGGTAGTTGCGGCCACTAGCAAACCAGGGAAAAAGAAGACTAGGAAATAAATAAGGCCGAAACTAACGCTAGGCTATTAAGGCGATTGCACAGATTACATCCACTCGGCATCAAAGATCGCCACCAGTGCAAATATAGGGAACACCCTACACTATACAAAAATGGCTTGCCGTTTTCTTCAGCCGGTGGCTGCACGTTAAGAATAGATTTTGTATCGCACCAAAACAAATTACAACTATATAACAAAAGGAAGGTTGGCATAAAACTTAACAGTCTAGCAGATAAATGCACCACCAGAAGTTCAGAAGCTCAGTTCATTTGACCCGACTGTTACGTTTTCATGCTGTATTCTCCGATGGAGCACCATAACCCTCGCCTTCATTTCCCCTAGGCTCCTGAACAACATAGCAAATGTATGATAGTCTAGTTTCAAAACCATGCATATCTTGACGACATTGAGCAATGTTTCTCCTTGTTTCACAAAGGGTCTCTGTTAGGGAATGGACTTGTGTCTGGAGCGCAGATACAACATTGCTTTGAGCTTGCATATCTTGATCATGAGGCAGTTTGGACGATATTGCCTTAACAACCAACCCAGTATTACGCAGGAATGTGCTTTTGGCACTGTTAGTGGACAGGTACTGACCCACTGCAGCAAGAGCTGACATTGCGGTTATAGTTGCCTCGCCACCTTCAGAAGGTGGCGGTTCCACCATTTTTTCCATAGCTTGCTGAAAAGTTGAGGTTTTACATTAGTAGTACCAGAACAGAAGATATTAAGGAGGCAGCAAAACCAAACAAAATAGCTTTGGTCTATATACAGAACTTATTCTGGTGAAACCCATGTAAAATATTAGTTGTATTTTATTGCAAAGTACATAATAAAACCAGGTTCCAAACATATGACCATGTACCATCGCTAATGTATTGTCTATTTCTTCACATTGTATTGAGGGCTAAGGATAAAGAGACAAAGTTTATAATACGGTAAGCATAGTATGACATCATTCATATCACAAAACAACTGAGAACAGACAAACAGGCAATTGTAACGTTGTGTGGGCAAGTCCAGCACGGAACTAGATTACGGGTCAAGATCAAAGGAACATCACTCCTCTCTTTTAAACCTTGTAAGGTGCAATGATACGCTAAGACAATTGTGCATAAAATTGAAAAGAGTAATAGACATTGGCTGCAAACCATGGAGTTCAAGGCACAAGTCAGAGTAAGTAGTAGTTAAAAGGCATGAGGATTAAGGACTTACAACAGTGGCTTTGACTAGTGTAGTCATGCCCTTCTTCTTGCTGGTGTGACATTCCTTGAAGATTTCCACAGCATTTGGTTCAGGTATTTTTTGGTCCTTGCGGGCTTTCCTCTGCATTTCGAACAAGTCAATATAGATCTGATAATATGGTACAGTGAAAAGAGTGAAACAGCAGCTAATTACAAGAGCCTCGCAGTGTGCAATATAGCTACGAGATCCTGTCGTCTGTTGGAATTTCACTTTCGTACGGTTTTCCTTGTTCTTTGAACAGTTCACCTACAAGAAGATAGATTTGTGTGGCACATGCGTAAATAGGACTTCAACATGTGATCTGATCACATATATATATAATGTACCTGATACTTCGGATCAGACCAGTGTTTAACAAGGCCCCTCCAGTCTTCATCCGATATATTTTCCACTGGAGATGTTTGGGAAAGTTCACTGTTAGCCTTCCCTTCAAAGTGAGTTTTCCTCAAGTTATACCGATACTGTCGCAGAGCAGACTTGAAAACATGGGTGCAAGCTTGTCTGGTTGCATCATCTTGGCTATCCAACTTGAACCTCATCTGTTGAAAATTATGGGAGTCTCATTATCAGCAACCTAGAAAGTATGGGACGGAGCAAGACGATATTACTTGTTTCCATACATAACCATACTTACAGATAAATGGTCGAGGAAGGAGTTGAACTGGGTTTCGTATTTGTCATTCCTGTACTGAATCCATGTAGGGAGGATACGTACATGACACCTAACGGCAACCGCTGCCTCTGATACTAACTTGGCTGACTCTGTAGCATCACGTGACCTTTTTAAACTTGCCTCAAAACGGATCTCTATTCTTCCTCCTCTAGATTTAGTTAAGCTATCGAGCATTATCCCTGATGTTTGTTTCCTCTTGCGCCTAGGTGCTAGTCCAACAATGAACATAGGAAGTGTTAGTGTACATCAAACTGTGAGACTACATATAAAGAAGCATGCAACTGTAACTTGACTCCAGCAACTACCTTCTTGATGTTGAAGCTCACAAAGTTCATCTGATATTGCCAACTCGTCTTGTGTCAAGAGTGCTTGGGAAGTAGTGTCAGGTGGCAAGGGATCTTGGGAACGTGCTGCTAGCTCAGTTGACGCACGAGTAAGTCGTGCAACTGGTAGTACTGTGGTAGGTGTTGCAAGAACTAGGGCTGTCTCTGCTTGTTTGGTGGCAGCTATTTGTTTCTGTTTGGCTTTTTTTGCAACTCGTGTAGCATGGGATGCCGTGTTTGTAGAATTTTCCGCTGGACTTTGACCTTCTATTGCACCATCAGTACCAGCAGAATCTGCAGGATTCATCCGCTTCTCATTCCCTGCCATTCTGTGTTTCTTCCTCTTTCTCTGTGCCATGTTAAGTCAAGCCGACAAGAAAAACGAATAACAATTTAGTTCTTTAGAACAAATTGATGCGTGATGCAGACGAACTGCTTTTATGTTAGACAACCACATGATAGGAGGATGTAATATGTATGAAAAACAGGACGGAAGAGATAACCAGAACTATGATGTGTAAACTAAGAAGAAGACATTTCACCAAATTAGAAGCAATGCAATGGAAGGTAGACACCATATGAAAGATGCTACAAATATCGCTCTGCCAAGTTAACAGTGTCTCATCATAAATGGCGTTTAAACAAATGTGAAGCAGTACAAGAAATAAATCATATGCAAGATGCAAACAACATCACACTACCATGTTAGAGGTCTCTCGTCATTAGTGCCATTGCATATTCATAGCATTGCATATTCACAGCTTATGATGTGTAAACTAAGGAGAAGGCATTTCAACAAATTAGAAGCAATGAAAGCTAGACACCATATGAAAGATGCAACGAATATCACTCTACCAAGTTAAAGCTGTCTCGTCATAAGTGCCATTTCAACAAATTAGTAGTACAAGCTAGAAAAGAATGTGAGATGTAACCTATATCACACTCCGAAGTCAAACGTGTCTTATGATAAGTGATTGTTGCAGGTTACACAACAGTAGTAATTTGATGTAAGAACATGGTGTGATAGACAGATATTGTATGTTCTAGAAACAGGAACACGTGTCTTATTCAAGTATAATGTGTAAAGTAAGCAGATGGAATTCAACAAAATTAGAAGCAATACAAGCTAGACATCACACATAACATGCAACTACATATAACAGTGCCAAGTTAGAGGGAGCACCGGTGATGCTGCACTAGGGGAGACGTGCTCATCATAAACACGACTTTGTTGAGTGTCTATGCATGTGTTGTCTTGGAAATCATCTTGGGGGTGTGGAGGAGTAGAAACTGTAGAGGCCCTCCGTTCGGAAGGAGCACCTTTATCCGCTGCCTTGCTAACTTCCTTCCGCTTTATTGATTTTGAATTGTCAAGTAAAACCGACAAGAAAAAGCAATAAAATTCTCTCTTCAGAACTCGTTCATGCATGATACTGACAATCACTACTTTGATGTAAGGCAAACACATGATACCAGGACGGAATATGTACGAAAAACAGGATGGCATGACATGTTCACAACCGTTTGTGTAAACTAAGCAGAAACCATTCCAACAAATAAGAAGCAATGCAAGCTAGACACCACATGAAAGATGCAACCAATATGACTCTGCCAAGTTAAAAGCGTCCCATCATAAATGGAATTTCAACAAATTAGAAGCAGCGCATGCCATAAATCATATGAAAGATGCAACTAATATCGCACTGCATATACTAAAGGTGTCTCGTCATGTTGATTGATGCGGGATACAAAAAAACAATAGTTTTTATGTAAGGACATGCTTAATAGACAGATGTACTATGTACTAAATACATGAAGACATGTCACATTAACAGGTATAATGTATAAGCTAAGCAGACTAGCACATGCAGTTTAACCAGATTGGAAGAATTACAATCTAGACACCATATGCAACATGCAACCACATATCACGCTGCCAAGTTAGAGCAAGCACCTGCGATGCTAGTGTAGGGGAAATGCTGTAATCAACTACAGAGCTACGTTCACTATCTTCATCTAGCATTTCTGTTTCTTGAGAATCATGTCGGGAGGCTGACGCTGCATTCTTTAAATGAGGAGTAGTCCCCTTGCCTGCCTGCCTCGTCATAAGTGATTGATGAGGGATACACAAGAACATTAGTTTGATGTAAGAACATGGTTAATACACAGATGTACTAGTATGTACCAAAAACAGAAAGGCATGTCATATTCAAAGGTATAATGTGTAAGCTAAGCAGATGCAATTTAACCAAATTGGAAGCAATACAAGCTAGACATCCGGCCGGAGTGGTGAACATGATCATCTAGGACCTGAGAGCCTGGTGGGAGGCGGGCTGCTTCGCCACCATCGCAGCTTTTTAGTTGGCTTCCAGGTGATGCCTATCTTTGCTGGGCTTGTCACTGGCTCGGCCAGTGCCCTGACTAGCTATTTGTCTTCTGGTGCTCACGTTATGGTGGTTCATGTAAAAAAATATCTTTCCTTATCTTACCGACTTCGGCCTTTCGAATACAAGCTAGACACCATATGGAACATGCAACCACATATGACACTGCGAAGTTAAAGCAAGCACCTGGGATGGTGGTTCATTGCAAGCGAGGTCATCAACTCCAGAGCTACGTTTACCGTCTCGATCTGCTAACAGTGCACCCTTTATAGCGCTGTAATGTGTCTTGCCTACCCGCATACGAAGCTGGAGTGACTTCTCTCTTTTCTTTTTGGCTTCTCTCATGGTAGCAGAGTCTGAAATACCCTTGCATAAAAACACAATAGTGAGAGTAAGGGTGAAGTGTGTGCAGAACTAGTGCACTGTAAAATTAGCAGATAGCAGGTGGCTGAAAAATAAATGACAGGAGACATATGATAGCTCTACAACATTGCATGGCAAACAAAATTAGATTCTACTCCGTATGATTTTGTAATATATGAGCACAGGAAATGTAGGTACTCCTCCAGCACACCACCACATGTGGTCATATCTAAGATAACAGTCGACTGAAAATAAATAGGTCAGTCGATTTTTTTAATGAACCGCCCGATCTATAAGGAACGGGCAGATGGCCTTCGTCTACCTCCTGCCAGTCACTGTTGACGATCTTTCTCGAACCGCCAGCGACCACCGGCCCAGACCCCTGCCTCCGCCGCCCCGCCCTCCCATCGACCTCACACCACCGCCGTGCTTGGCAGTGCCCCCAGGCCATCCCTTTAATCCCGGCCGACCTCCAGATCGGGCGCCAGTAGCTCTAGGCCGCACACGCCCCTAAGATAAACACCAAGACGCTGCTTCCCCGGTGTAATAGGCGTACTAGCGCCTGTTACGCCGGGGAATGCTTCCGTTAATTGGGAATCAACTGGCCAGAAATTGAAATTCAGGGGGGCGACAGACCTCTAGCTAAGGTGAAATAGTATATGAGGAGAAACCTTGTGCATCGCGAGTTACTAGGAACATCTAGTATCAAGAAGAAGCGGTCAACTAGTGTCTTCTGTGGGATGAATACCGTGCAAGCAGAGACGTAAGATTTGCACGAATAAGGGTAGAGGAGTACCTTTTTCGGTTGCCGGTGTGGTCACCTCCACATGTCGCGCCGATCTTCTTGTTTTTACCGGGGAAACCGATGTTCTGGAGGGTGCAGGCTTGGACGAACCCATGGCCACATTGTTGACTGTGTTGCCATGGCTGTATGTCGGCGGAGGGGAAGCAGATCCGAGGCGGCGAAGGACGGCGTAGCAGGAACAGCTCCGGTGCGGTGGAGGCTGGCGAAGTTGGAGCGGCATCGGTGAGGCGCAGGACGGCGTGGTTGAACTGGCTCAGGTACGGATGGCTCGGCCTCGGCTTCAACTACTAGCCGTGGAGGGCGTTGCGGTTGAGGTTGTGGTGGACGACGACGTCGGGGTATCGGCTCCGACGTGATGGAGGAGGGCGGCGGTTGATGGGTGGGATGGGGTGGCGGACGGAGGACGCCGGGGTTTCACGGCTTGTGGAGAGGTAGTTTTGGCGCCCACGGAGTACGAATGGGGAATCGGACGGGTGGGGGGAACCATGTTTCGGTCTGGGACGCGCTTGTTTTTGGCTTTTTTGAACAGAAGATGGGACGCGCTTGTTTGAAATTTGGGGAAAGTACAAACTTTGCCCCCCTCTTAAATTTCGGACCTACTGCGGGTCGGGGGTAGGATGGTAATCCCAGGTGTCCCAAATAGTTGGCGGGAGTGATTTTGGCCGCGCGGATGTGTGCTTAGGTGGCCATTGTGTATGAATGTTTTACGGATGCGGTTGTGTGGCGTCTAGATGAAGCTACAAACCTACCCCGGTTTAGAGCTTTGGACGTCGGGCCGGTAGGTTTCACGGGTCGGAGTTATTAGAAAAGTAATTTCCTTGTACTACCAAACATTGGTCTCACGCGGTTTCGGGCGAGTAGAGGCTCTTTTGGCGCTTCGTTCGAAATTTTGAAACACAAGCATTCACGTTTAGAGTACTCTTGAACTATGAGGATTGACCTAAATAGACAACGTTATATTTGACCTTGTATGTTTGAAAACCTCATTAAATTATCCGCTTCTTTTTGAATTTTTGACACTTGAAAATCCTATAACTATGATTATTTTGGAATGGAGGAGCTAAATTTGAATCTATTTTGTACACGACTACATATGCTATTATGTACAAAATCAGAGCAAAGATTGGTGCCCCCATAATTTAGGTATGGTTTACAAATGCCATGATATCAAATTCAAATAATTGAATGGACTTCATGTTGAATTCGATTTTTTTAAACCACCACCTTAAGTTGAATTCAAATGTATGCTAGTTCACAGGTAGCTATTTATAATGTCCATTGTGTAACTTTCGTATGTATAATGTGCTTTACACACACAACATGAACTATACTCACGTTTATATTCGATTGCTAAAGCGATGCATTGTCTGGAGTTCAAAATACTAACTATGTGGATCAATTGTGTCGAATAATAACATAGACATGCTCAAATTCGATAGAATCTAGATGTCTGATGGATCAATGACCGCTCCTTACGCGAATTGCAAATATCATGATCCCATCCTAATATTTGGATACAATTTATATCTTTAATCAATGTGTAGAGCAGTCTTTTACGTGTAGTTTCACTCTCCATCGGTGGTCTCTCACACATGCTCACACACTCTCTCCCGAGGTGTCTTTCTCGCACACATGCTCTAGATATAACCCTCCCTCCCTCTCGTAACCATTTACAACTGTTTCCACTAACCTTTATCACAAGCACTCTTCCTCTCGCAAACATACACACGCACAATCCTCATCGACCCTTTCTATATACATGGACCTGCCTACGTGTCTCATGTACGCACATTATCTTTACGCCTGTCTCTCACGCATTGTCTCACACCTCTCTTCCTAATCGACGAGTATGATTCTAGCAGAGCATTCTGTAGGATGCCCCTTAAAGTTAGGTTGGATGAATAGTAATATCAGAGATAAAGGGGTTACCTTAGTCCGAGAACCTAGGGTTACAAATCCTAGCCGGCTTTGTCAGTGGACACAGAGTCCTTCACAATTCTGCTATCTTTGTCTTGTACGACTAGTCATCCATGGGTCTTCCTAAATGCGTCACGGGCCGACCAATGTGGCGCAGGACGGAACCGAACGAAGGGCCTCACCTCGACCCACCGGACCTCACGCGGTGACACACCCTCTGCCCCCACGTCTCATTATCTTCTCACACCCACACATACCAACACAAACACCACACACACAGAAAATTTCTCCTGGTGCCTCTATTCCCTCCCCCTTGCATATACACACTCAAGGGAATGGAATCTCTTGTCGTGACGTCATATTCGTCTCTCTCTCTCTAGACCACTCTCATTTCTCGTGCTATCTCTCCCACGCCCCCCCCGTCGGCCCCTCTATCCATGCCTCTCTCGAATACGTAATACACACACATACCTCTCTAGGCCCCGCCAAATGCATCAACTACACATTCACACATGTTACATCACGTACCCCATTGATCTAAAAAGCCCTCTCTTCACGTTTATTTCGCATACAACATTCCTTTTGAATAAAGTGTGGCCAAAAAATTATTTTAGAGTTTCTACATATATACAACATTACAAAGTTATATGGAGGAGTACGAACGCTAATTTGCATTGCATGGTGCCCACAATGATATTTATTCCGCACTGTGAATTTGTATATTTTTATACTATATACAAAGTTAGTCATAATAAAGAGAAACGAAGAGCATCTCTCTCTCCATCGCATACCCCCCTGTACGCCCCTTTCACGTATGCACACAAAACTATCTCCAGGTCCTCTAAAAGTAAGCCCCCAGAAAATTCACGCATGTTTCATCTTTCTCTCGCGATATATGCAATGACGATCATTGTATTTGAAGCGAAAGCACGATACGTACATTGGACTTCAGAATCCACTCATTACGGTCACCATTTACGTTTAGTGGTTATTATACAGTCACGGGCTCACCGTACAACTCTGTATTTGCTCATGACATGACTAGTTGACCAGTTAAACGCTCCACGTGGCACCTCTAGTGTTGCATCACATTATCTCACTACCATCGTGCCCACCTGTCGACTTGTATCTACTCTACATCTACACTCTTATAAAATACATAAAATACACTCTTATAAAAAACAGAGTTGGTGATGATGGTGTGCCTGCCATCCTGCAATATAGGCCGTCCGATTTATATCTGACGGATAGGAAAGAAACTATGGCAATTTTGCAAAAAGGTACCCACACACCTCTCCACATTTGCAAATAAGGCCTTCCCTCGTTCATCCTTTTCTCTCACAAGATAAACAAGTCATACAAATGCATCTTGATGTTACGTGCAACGCACGGGCATCTTGCTAGTAAGAATGAAAACAAACGACAAAAATATATTTGGACGGTGGTTCGAAGTCATGACCGCGGGCACAGCGGACAAGGTGGCCTTGTATTGGTATGCTGAGCCGTCTGTTTTAACACACAGGAGCTGGTGTGGTGATTATACACACACGCACGCATGCACACGAACTGCATCCACGCAACACACAACACATGCACCCACGCACGCACGCAACACTCACACGTACACACGCAGCCATGCACGCACGCAACACTCACACGCACGCACACACGCACGCATGCATGCACACACCAATACACCACACGACCAACACACACTCTCACGCTCAAGTGCTCAACCTACACGTGCATGCGCACATATCAGGCCCTGACAGACACATACACAACCAGGTGATTCCCGCGCACGGGTTGGAGCCTTGTCGCGCCTGCGTAAATTTGTGTTTATCTGACCTTTTGCCTATGCGAACTGACAGGTGGGACCCACAAGGAACATGGTCAATTTAACTAGTCAACATGGCGCCACGCAGACTATTTGGCCGGTCAACAGAGTGCAATCCGATGCTGAACTGTGAGCAAGTGACCGTATAATCACCGCAAAACGTATATAGTGACCGTAATCAGCTTATTCTGAAGTTCGGTGACCGTATTACGCTTTTCTCTCTGTAGGCCCTCCAAAACTACATCTCTACACGTTCTCGCATGTTACATCTAACAACTATGCAATACAGCACTACTACTACACTCTAACACAATAAATCATATGTGTTTTTAGTTTTACTAGATATCATATTGTTACTTATAATTATTCAGTTTGCATACATTAAAATTGCCTTTGAAATGTATGGCCAGTATCATCTACCGCGCGGGAAAAATCCCGCCCTTTCCTGTTTAATCGGGTTTGTATCGATGGATCGTGCGAAACAGCAAAACTATAGTACTATACAGTACAAGTGACAGTTCACTGGGCCGTCGTGTCGTCTACTCCTCCGTCGTAAGAGTGGAGCGCTCGCTTTCATAAATCTTCTAGTCCCTTTCGCCGACATGTGGGACATCAAGCTACCGGGTCCACGTGCCATACCGGAATACAGTGCAGAGCAGCCGGGGTGAAGCACCCCAGTCATGGCGCCGGCGTAGTAATGAGCAATGAGGCGTCAAATCACAAAGCTGCACCTTTCCCGCAGTTAAGTTGGAGGGACGAAGCAACCATCATTTCACTCGTTGCTGAATCCGCTTCTCCCTCATCTTCTTCAACTTAACCACGTGTTGCTTCTGCCGTTGTTCTGCCTCATGTGGGACGCGGATCGGCTTGGTAAAGCACTGACACGTGGGACCGCATGTTAGCAAACCGCGAGGACAACGTCCTCCGAAAATAAGAAGCCTAATCCTAGACTTACAAAGGGCTACGTAGCTGCTACGTATACTTTCCATCTAATCTATATATGCCCCCCTGATTTTCAGGTGGGGTGGGCCTAATCCTCTCCTTTAATCCAATCAAATAGTCCCACATCACATCAGTTCGTAACTTTACGTAAACCATTACGTGGATGTAGCATTGCTCAAATAAGAAACCTCCCCCGCCATCCGCGCGGCAAAATCACCTCCTTTTTACTAATCTTGATTCTATAATTTTTTAGATCAATATAATTGAGATTTGTATAGATAGCACACAGGAGCAAAACCAAGTGGTACGGTTAAGGGCATCCACAATGTGTAGCCAAATGTGAAAATAGCTTTTGGCATCGTGGGAACCATTGTGGACGGTGTTGCCAAAGCCAAAAAGATGGAACCGAAGCTCCCTGATTGATTGATTGAAGGAATAGAAAAATGCAACGTCTCTCCTCTTTCTCCCATGCTTGGACGCATGTAGTACAGTATAGAGCACAGAGTCTACTCCCCTGTCCCTTCTATCACAAATCACAAAGCAGTGAGGCGTCAAATCACAAAAGCACGGACGAAGCAACCATCATTTCACTCTTCGCTGACTCCGCTTCTCCATCGTCTTCTTCGAGAAACCATCTCACCGCACTAGTACTCCTAGTAGTACTCCCTCCGGTCCTTTTTTGTCTGCGTCTAAGAAAATTTCGTTTTCCCCGCAATGCTCTGCGCATTGGCATTTTTTCGCTGCTCTTTCCAACCGGGCCCTCCATCCCTTTCCACCGCATGCGTGCCTGCAGTAATCCCATCTCTCTTTCCCATGTGCTTCGCATCTTCCCAAGGCAGAGAGAGCTGCTTGCATGCAGAAACAGGAGAGAGAGCGAGAGGCGCATGCGTGCAGAGAGATGGACAGGGGAGAGAGAGAGACGACATGCATGCATGCGGAAGTGAGAAGGTTGGTTTGCATGGCGCTGCATTAATCAAGCGATGAGGAGTGAGATGGTTAGCTCTTTGGTCTTTGGAGAAAAAAATACGCATTAATTGACACGTGAAACGAGGATTTGTATCGATTAAATCCCGCGAAGGAAAACCCCGCCTTTCTTTTTTAACACTAGTACTCCTAGTACGTACGTACTTATCCTGTTTGGGTCTAGGCCTTGCATTGCCAAACTTCGCCACACATTTTTGCCAAGCTTGCCTAAAGTTTTCAAAATGAGAAGGAGGTACACTTGCGCACGGCTGTCGCGGTCGCACCGCACCCTCACACGGTCGCTCCTGCACGCCGCGGTCGCACCGCACCCTCACACAGTCGCTCCTGCACGCCGCAAACCCAACCAAGGGAACGCACCCTCACTGACACGTGCTGTCGCATGTGAACAAACCAAACTCAGCCATCCTATCGCTGACACATAATTTTCGTTCATAGAGTATGTTTATCCAACCGCATGTTGGGGAGTATCCGTACGGCCCGTGCGGTGGTCTGTTGGGGAAGAAGAAGAGGTGAGGAAGAAGGAAAGAAGGGTTAGGAGACGTAGGATATTCATCCAACCGCCTGAAATGGTAGACTGACCCAAGTCAGGCGACTTGCATAACAAATATATGTTTTTACACAGCAAAAGATCCATAAAAACAACAACATAAAGAAAAACTATCACTGCTCGCGGAAAGAGACGGCCTCGTCGTCTTTGGCTGCCGGCGCGAACCAGCCGTCGCTGCCGACGTGTGTCTCCGCACCGTGGTTGTCCTCGGCCTCCAGCTACTCGTTCAAGCGGAGCGTGCGGGCGCTCTGCACGGACGAGAGCACAGCCCGGTTCAAGTCGAGGACGTCCGGTTCCGCCTGCAGGAGGGCCTCGATGGCAGCGGCATCCGCGCGCTCCGCGTCGAGTCGAGCCTCCGCCGCCCGGTTCAAGTCCAGGACGTCCGGTTCCGCCTGCAGGAGGGCGTCGATGAGAGCGGCATCCGCGCGCTCTGCGTCGAGTCGAGCCTCTGCCGCCCGGTTCAAGTCCAGGACGTCCGGTTCCGCCTGCAGGAGGGCCTCGATGGCAGCGGCATCCGCGCGCTCCGCCTCAAGTTGAGCCTCCGCCGCCCGGTTCACATCCACGACATCCGGTTCCGCCTGCAGGAGAGCCTCGATGGCAGCGGCATGCGCGCGCTCCGCGTCGAGTTGAGCCTCTGCCTCCCGGTCCTCCTTTAGTATCGCCATGTTGAACCGCTGGTCCGCCTGCACCATGGGGGACTCGGACGCCGGCACGAAGTCGACGTCCATCGTCTCATACCCATCGGGGGCCTTCTGCGCCGCGACCTCCGCCATGAACATTGGATCGGCTTCCTCCTCCTCGTAGCTTGGCTCCAGAGAACTCGGGGATTGGCCCGCCGCAAAGCGAGCTTGGGAACGGAGGTCTGTGGCGCCGACCGCCGCCGCGATTTCTGCGCGGCGCTCCGGCGTCAGCATCTTGTAGTAAGTGATCTTGCGGCGCACCATGGCTTTCCGGCGAACTAGGGGACGCTTGATGCGGGCTAGGGGATCGAAAGGTGGGGGAATGGGCTGGAGATTTGGTGTGGTTTTAGGGCAGTGGCTGGCGTAGGCCGAGCAGCGAAGGTTCTGGTGTGAATAGTGGTTCCGGTGACGACCGGTCAATCGGTTTTGACTGTACATCGCTCTTGTCGCGTTCGCGTTGCAGCCCGGCACGCTGGACCCTCCACGTCGCTCACCGAATGGAACGCGCTTCGTCTTGCGTTTTCGCTCGCTTGTGGGACCGCAGTTGAGAGCAAACCGACGTCCCTCCCCCTCCCCCGCCCGCGTCATTTATTATACCACCACTCCCTCCGTTTTATGCGGAGTAAATAAAAACAGAGGGAGTATACTACGGATGAGGATCCCCTGACGTGGCCGAACCCATTGAGTAACTGACATGCGGGGCCTAGCAAGCATGGGGTCCGCCAGTAAGTGACCGAAAGGGAGGGTAAGGCAGGGATACCTACGTCAGAGGATCCACTTCCACTATACTACTTTGACCAAATGTTAGAGTAATAATATATGACATGCAACTTACACAAATGTTAGAGTAATAATATATGACATGCAACTTACACAAAGCATACAGGGTCTAATGCGTTTTTCGAGGCTAACTTTGACCAAATGTTAGAGTAATAATATATGACATGCAACTTACACAAAGCATACGGTCAAATTCGTATGTGAAAGGAGTTTCCAATGATATAATTTTCACATTATACATCTCATGTACTATTAATCTTGTCAATAGTCAAATTGGAAACCATCTCGAGTACAAATCTAGGAGTACGTACGAATCTAACAATATTGATTGGGCGTTGTTGAATGTTGATACCTTTTTGATCAAAGTAGAGATACTTTGACTACACATAAAACTTATATGTAAACTAGAAAGGATAGGAGGGAGTATATTGTACGTTCAAAAACGAAACGAACATTGAATACCCTTTATATATGATTTGCGGATGCTATGATCACCGGTTCAAAATTTTGAATCCGCCTTAGGTATCACGTGCCCCCACTCGTTCCCTCTCGATTTCATCTCGGGGTCCGGAGATCTATTGAAAGAGGACTAGGGTGGGTACATGCGAATGATACTCGGCGGAATGTTCAAATGAGGCATGCGGGAGGATGGACTCGACTGGAGGGCGACATGATCGATGGAGAAGAGGGTTGGAGAGGAATGAGAAATAAGCAAACGCCACATGATTATACTTGAACGGCTCAAATAAACAATAAGTTGTCTCGCTTGGCCTACATAGTGAAAGGCCTAATGCGCAACGCGGAGCACTGACGCTCGAATATGGCCGGGAAAACAGGGAAACCGACATGTGGGGCACACCCGTCGGGACGACGTAGCGCAGACTAGTCCAATGGAGGAGCTGGCCCACGACCTCCTCGCCACCGACAACCGTTCATGTGGGTCGTTGGGGCCAACAACGGGGCGCAGCTCCAGCACCGCCTCTGGACACGGCGACCGCGGTGAGCGACACGCTCATATCGTAGCTAGACACGGTCGGTTTCAGTGTGCCGAGGGTGGCGTTAGTGCTGTGGCACGACCAACGGTATGTTTGGTTTGTGCCCAAGGTTGCCCCATCAAAGCATTGGGTAGCCAAAATTTTGGTTGAGGTATTGGTTGCCCATGATTTGTCCGACATTGGCAAGAAAAATGAACTAGAGTTGGCTAGATTTCATTGGCATGCCAAAGAAATGGCAACCATCCAAACAAAGACCAATCTTTGGGCCATGACCAAAATTTTGGTTGAGGTATTGGTTGCCCATGATTTGGCCGACATTGGCAAGAAAAATGAACTAGAGTTGGCTAGAGTTCATTGGCATGCCAAAAAATGGCAACCATCCAAACAAAGACCAATCTTTGGGTCATGACCAAAATTTTGGTAAGGTGCACTTTGGCCACAATCCAAACACACCCCAACACCTGGCTCGTCGAGGATGCACGGGGCGCCGCAACACGTCCGAAGAGTGGTGTAGCGCAGCCAACTGCATCCTTTGGACCTGAGACCATGTCGGGTCGTCTTGCTTTTTCAATGACATGCGGGGATCGCATGTGAGCAAAGGGCATCTCCAACGTTGCCACGACCGCAGCTGACTAGCCTGGCACACCAAAACCCTCGTCCCTCGCGGCGTCACGCGGTGCGTTCCCAGCCGGTGCCAGCTGCCCGCATTCATGCCGTCCGTTTGTATGTCGTCGTTAAGAGGCTCGGTGCCCGAGGAACCAACTCCGGCTACTTAAAGCGGCAACGCCCAGCTAACCTCCACACCATAGCGCATCGTCCTCCTACCTGGCACCACATCCGCCATGACCGCAAGTGTGAACGCTCTGCGGGAGAGCTTGTCTTCGGGGATGAAGCTCGAGGTCGCCGCCCTCGCTCAAGTCGCCTCTCGCGACGCAATAGCGGTGTAGCCGGACGCGGAGGCGACCGCACAAGCGGTGGCCACGCTGGCGGCCGACGATGGGAGCACCGTCAGCCACGCGTCCTACTTGCCGCTGTCTAACGTCTGGCACCGCCGAGGTCGGGGACTCCTCCAAGGATGAGTAGGGCATGGGAGGCGGCAAGGCATGGTGTGCCAACTGGCCGGTCCGTATCCCGTGTTCTACTCTTCCTCGCCGGAGACCGCACCTTCACTTCACGGGTCTTGAACCCCGCCCCCGTACATAGAGATCGCAGATGGAGGACGTCGGTCGCCGCCGTAGAATAGGTTTAGGGTCGGGTTTCTTTTATTTTTCTGTCCTATAAAAGTTCGAAATGTAATGAAAATCTGCCGTGTTTGCATTAATCTCGGCCAGTGTATATGAACTTTCACAATAATATACATATTGTAGGAGTACTAGCAAGATGCCCGTGCGTTGCACGGAAGATCAAGATCTTGTGGGAGAAAAGGATGAACGAGGGAAAGCCTTATCTGCAAATGTGGAGAGGAGTGCGGGTAAATTGTCATAGTTTCCTTCCTATCCGTTAGATATAGATCGGACGGCCTATATTGCAGGATGACAGGCACACCATCATCACCAACTCTGCTTTTTATTGAACCGAGACAAATCTAACATGCGAAGTAAAATAAACACATAGGGTCTATACATACACAAATTATCTTAGGCACTCCAATAGTACGTCCACTACACATTCACGCATTTCACATCTTTCTACATCTACGGGAACCTACGAAAGGGTTAACGTAAATTGCCTCTCTCTCTCCTCCCCTGATTTTCATGGTGGTGGGCCCCTCCCTCCCCCAATCTACAATCAACAGCTCACACGTTTCACATTACGTTAATTACGTAACTGGGATTACGTAGGTGTAGCATTACTCGTCCTAAAAAACCCAACTAAGCCAACCTCCCAGCATATCGCGCGGGAAAAGACCCGGCCGCGCCGTTTTAGTCGGGATTACCGGATTACTAGTAGTAGTATCGATGGATCGCGCGAAGCAACAATTTTTTTTGAGGGGGCGAAGCACCTAGTTTAAAAGGAAAAAAGGCGGTACACTCACAGCACTCCTGTCGCGGTCGCATTGCACCCCACACACGTTCGGTCCTGCACACGGCTCACGCAAACGGAACGCGCTTCGGCTTGCCTCTTCACTGACACGTGGGACTGCACTTGGAGAAACCGACCATGCGCCAAACTCCCCCCGCCCACCGCGCGAAAATCCTCCCCCCCCCACACCCAAAAATTCCCCCCAAATCCGATTCAACCGCCCTTCGGCCAACTAGCCAATAATATTCCCCAAACCCCCTCCCCCCTGTCCCCCTCCACTCCATTCGCTCCGCCAAAGCCGCCCTCCCCGCCGCGCCGATACGTCGGCGCCGCGGTTCGGCGATCCTCTCGCTCCCACAGTACGCTCTCGTAGACTGCCGTCCTCTAGCCGCGCCGCCACCTCTGGCTACGTTCTTGTGGAGGCGCACGGCGGTCAGCGCCGCCACCGCTGGCGACGTTCGTGTGGAGACGCACGGCGGTCAGCTTCTCCCACGGTACGCGCATTCTAGACTGAGGCCCCGTTCATGTCGGTGTAGCGCTGAATGTTAGCTGATAGACGCTGTTAATCTCACTGTTTGCCGAAGTAGTTTACTGTCAATATGCTCTGCTTAAGAAGCTTCCTTGCCCTGTTCTGCACTCAATCTGCTTAGCTGAGATGGCATGCCAAGGCCGATTAGTTGCTAAAATATCCTGCCATATATTTATTGTGACGTAGATTGCCATGGTCTAGTAGCCAATCTGTTAGGTGAAATAGCTCTACACCGTTTTATACTCGATCTTTGTTGCTGCGATGGCCTTCGATAGTTCGATGGCTGTGTGCTCGGCCTCATTGACTGCTGAAACAGCCTGCCATAATTTGGCACTCAAATCTGTTTGCTGAATTAGCTTTACATATATTTCGTTACTTAGATCTGCTCGTCCAAATATCTTGCCATAGCTTTAGACATCGACCTAGGTATTTTTTTCTGGACTTCATAAAAAAGCATATATGTTTTTCCTGTAATATCTAGTAGAAGAACTAATTTGTATGTCTAACAGATGGACAGGACTTGGATAACTTCTGCTCGAAGATTCTCCGCTGCATATGTCGAGGGGGTTGAAAACTTCATGAACTTTATCAGAGCTGAGTACGGTGGTCCGAAATCAGATGTGCTCTGCCCGTGTAGCAGTTGTATGAATTCAGTTACAAGACCCCAGTCAACTGTGCAAAATCATCTACACTTGTATGGGATGTCGGTCACATATACTAGGTGGGTTCATCATGGTGAAGCTGTGAACGTCAATGTTATTGACTACGTGGAAGCAGCAGATCACCATCTTGATCTGCCTGATGCTCAGGTGGAAGAGGAGGAGGAGGTGGTGGTGGCGGAGCCAGTGAGTTTGACCAACATTGAAACAATGCTACGAAATGCTCGTGCATTCCGTGAACTTTCACCTGCAGAAGAAAAACGGTGGGCCCGCATGTTGGAACAATGCAACGTTGCTGTCACCCCAGGAAATAAGCTGTCAGTATTCTCAGCTATGGTCACCTTTCTTCAGGTGAAGACATCTGAGCGGATGACCAACAAATCATTCGATGCGATGTTGGCTGCTTTCCGCAAATCTTTCCCAGATGCGTCTGAGCTGCCACACACCTACAGTAAAATGAAGAATTTCCTTCGTGCAGTTGGAATTGGATATGATATGATCCATGTTTGTAAGAATAATTGTGTTCTGTTCCGGAAGGATTATGCCAACTTAAGTGAATGCCCGAAATGCAAATCATCAAGATGGAAAGATGGCGATGCTGTGAAGAGGATTCCTCATAATGTTCTGAGACATTTTCCAATTACACCAAGATTGCAGAGGTTGTTTCATGATGCTGAAACAAGAGAGGATGTACTGTGGCATTCTAGGAACCAGGAGTACAGAGATCAGAATGTAATGAGCCATCCATCTCATGGTAGTGAGTGGAAAAGCTTCAATGATAAACACAAAGAGTTTGCTGCTGACCCGAGAAACATTAGACTTGGCTTAGCTTCAGATGGATTTAACCCATTTGGCCACCAGAGCGCCACATATAGCATGTGGCCAGTGCTTGTTATCCCTTACAACATGCCTCCAAATGTCTGCACCAAAGAATCAAACTACATGATGGCCTTGCTCATCCCAGGTCCAAAAAGTCCTGGAAAGGATTTTGATTTGTTCATGGAGCCTCTTGTGGAGGAACTTCAACAGCTATGGAAGGGTGTTCTCACTCGAGACCTATATAGCAGCCCACCAGCTGATTTCTTTCTGCGTGCTGTTATAATTTGGTGCATCCATGATTATCCGGCTTTGGGCACTATGTCAGGGCGAACGACACATGGTTACAATGCATGTGTTCGCTGTGACAGGAATCCGCTGTCATACGCAATACTTAGCAAGATCTGTTACATTGGACACCGCCGTTTCCTTGCCAAGGACAAGCCGCATCCTAGAAAATACCGAAGACATGTGTTCAATGCAAAGCATGAAAACCGTGATGCGCCAAAGAGGCTCACCGCCGATGAGTTGCAAGTGGAATTAGAGAAGGTCAGGCATATTACACCAGGAAACCATCCTGGTAATGGTAGCGGGAAAAGGAAGCGTGGCAGGGTAGAAGAGAGATTATTGTTTACCCGCAGGTCCACTTTGTGGGACTTGGAGTATTGGAAAGATTTGGATCTGCGGCATAATCTTGATGTGATGCACATCGAGAAAAATATATGTGACAGCATTATCGGCACACTTCTTAATATTGAAGGCAAGACGAAAGATACCTTAAAATCTAGGATTGATTTGACACACCTGGGTATCAGAAAGGATTTGCAGGTGCAAGATGAAGGTAAACCACGGGATATGGCACCAGCTGTGTACGTCTTGGACAAGGTAAAAAGAAAAGAATTCTGCGAGGTCCTGTCACGTGTGAGATTCCCACATGGATTTGCTTCCAACCCTGAAAGGAGAGTCAGTGCAGATGGAAACAAGGTACAAGGGTTGAAAACTCATGACTGCCACGTCCTACTTCAAAGGGTTTTACCTGTTATCCTTAGAGGATTGGGCCGCCCTGACTTATACAGAGCAGTTGCAGAGTTGGGACAATTCTTCAGGGAACTCTGCAGTAGGAATATCAGGATAGATGCTTTGGAGCGTCTTAGAGACAAGATACCAACTATCCTATGCGACCTTGAGAAGATATATCCTCCAGCCTTCTTTGATGTGATGGTGCATTTGGCTGTTCATCTACCTGATGAGGCACTACTTAGAGGTCCAGTACAGTATGGCTGGATGTACCCTATTGAAAGGCGGCTAGGCACTTTCAAGGGCTATGTTAGGAACAGAGCTAGACCCGAGGGTTCCATTGCAGAGGCCTACATTGCTACAGAAGCGTTGACATTCTGCTCAAAATACATTGAAACAGCTGATCAGCTTAGCAAAGAGGTGGGTGAAGACAATCCCGGGCTCAATGTTTTCGATTATTCTGTTCGAGTTACAGGGAAGAGTCGACAAGAGGACAAACCTAAAGATTTGGACAAAATGGTTTGGTATGTGTTGAATAACTGTCCTGAGATACTACCTTATATCAAGTAAGTGCAGTACTGCAGCTTATACATCGTAATCTACTAAACTTGCAGCACATTCTTATATATTTAGATGTTTGACGCGATCACTATGTTGTGCAGCATCTACAAAGAGGAGTTACTGCCGCAAAATCCAAGAAACATTGACAAACTGGTTATGGCAGGATTTGCGAAATGGTTCAAGAACCATGTAAGCTTTTGAAGTGCACTGTCAGTTTTTTTAATATATTGAGTACATAAGATGATCAGCTTGTCTATTTTCTAACCATAGGTTAAGAAGATGCGGGAGGATGGGCAGGCAGTTGATGATGCCCTTTACTCACTAGCAATGGGTCCTGATACTCGGGTAAGACATTATGAATCTTGCGTTGTTGGAGATGTGCGCTACAACACCCTTGCACGAGACGAAGGCAGGAAGACACAAAACAGTGCCATCATGAGCACGGATACGTATGACAAAGAGACAACTGAAATGTATGCTAACATAACAGACATTGTTCAGTTGCAGTATATCTCCAGTTTCGAGGATCATCGGTGTGTGGTTCTGTTGTGCTGTCGTTGGTATAACCTGTTTTCCAGGATCGCAAAACCCAGAGCTGATGATTATTTCAAATCCATCAATGTCAAGGCGGCGTACCAGACCAACGAGCCTTTTATTTTGGCAAATCAAGCAACACAGATATTTTTCTTGGAAGACACATTTGCACGTAGCGATGACTGGAGAGTATTGCAAAGGTTTGAGCAGAGGAATTCGTTTAATGAAGTTGCACAACAAGATGATGCTTACACTGCTCCTGATGTACAAGATAACACAGATGTTCCTAATATCTTTGAGAACCATCACGTCAATGACGCCGGCGAAAAGATTGCCTGTCGTGCTGTGGACATACAAGAGTTGATCAAGAAGAAGCCAACGTTCGAGGACGTTGAGGACGAAGAAGAAGATGACACCGTGGGGAATTACGATTCAGACTGATACACATGGCGAAGATGTTGACGCTGCTGCTGCGGATGATGATTACATTGCTTTTGTCGTATTTGCCTGTCAGAAGACGTTTTTTATCTACTATGTGAAATTGTGTTTGCTATGACAACTGAAACCTGATGAACATGTTGTTTAGTATTTTGCTGTGAGAACATCACTTGTTATGTATGCTGATTTGTGTTTGGTGATTGTATGACAACTAAAACATGATGACATTGTTGTTTAGTTGTACTCATATTTGGCTGTGAAACTTGAATTTGATGACATAGTTTGCTGTTGGACTGCAATTTGCTCGACGTCTTCGAATGAGAACAAAGCTGACCCGACAGGGCCTCTGCTATTTATTTATTTATATGAGCAAAAGGGGATACCCCCTGATTTCCGTTAATAGAAATCATTAGATGTTCACAACACTACGCCCAGCCTGCTACACAGGTTTCATTCATTACTAGTTTCAGCAAAGTGCTCATGTCGTAGCCACTGAATACATCACGAGTGCTACATACACTGCAAATAAAGAGACAATCATCCTACAGAGCACATCGATTTTGCCCATTATCTTCACAAGCTCTTTCATCTCCTCATTGCTGTCAAGGCCGTTCAGCAGCTGTTGCTTGGCCATGATCAGAGGAACTGCATCTTTAACCTTCTGCTCTGCATCTTCCTCTTCTGCCGTTCCTTCAGTTACTTGTC
Source organism: Triticum aestivum (assembly GCF_018294505.1). Taxonomy (NCBI): domain Eukaryota; kingdom Viridiplantae; phylum Streptophyta; class Magnoliopsida; order Poales; family Poaceae; genus Triticum; species Triticum aestivum. The sequence continues at coordinate 155,170,182 of NC_057799.1, read as the reverse complement.
CAACACCCCAACCTGCTGGTATTGGGATTCCTCGGCTAACCAAATAATCAGCGTAGTTGCATTCCCCCACATCAGCAACTTCCCAGAAATACAAATCACACGAATCTTCCCTTTTCTGCACGAATCAAATTGGAAGATCATCAACCAAACTATTAAAAAAATCAGCAACTGAAAGCAGCAGAACAACACTTAAACATATTATTACCCCATGATTCGGGCATTTGTAGAAGACTCGGCCAGGGTTGCGGATTGTGGTTGAGACGCGACGGATGACTCTGCGTGATTTGCAGCAGTAGCACCACACCAACGGCAGCGGGTTGCGATGAGCAATCGGCTATGGCGCGCGTGCGGGCGGGGGTGTGATGAGACCCACAGGCGATGGTACGGGTGGCGACTTGGCGCATATCTGGTTGTTGCCTGCTGAAGAGCAGGTGGACGAGCAGCCAGCGAACATGGTTGTTGCGGCCAGAGCTTCTGATGCTAGGCAGAGTAAGTAGAGAAGACGAGAAGCAAACGTTGGATATGTCAGTTTCATTACTTGTAGAGTAGCATAGCACCATATATAGTCATAGTCTAGGTTTGGATTCGAACCAGCTACAGGAGCACGTCTTTCTTTTTTCTAAAACTCGGCAACGTCTCTTTACTGGTACACTAGCTTGTTCTATACGCCTTCCCAAGTCTTTGATTTTCTTTCCCTTTTTTGCGACGAAGGAAGGAGGACAAAATTGAGATTTCCTGGGACTCGAACTCAAGACCTCTCGGTTGAAAACCAAGGGTGCTAGTCACTTATGTGGCGAACGTTCCCTCTGAGGAGGACGGCAGACGAACGCATTTTCCTCGCAATTTTCTTCCTATATATAAAAAAGTATGCTACCTGGTGTCCGCTTAGTCAACAAACGATTGTGCCAACCTTGACCGTTGGATTGACATTCAACGTCTATCGCGTTTCTTCAGTCTCTTCTTCCTCGAGCCGCCAAAGCCAAACCAGTGCCAGCGGGACCGCCTGCTCCCACCTCCCACGGCTGGCTGTGATCTTCCCCGGCTCCTGTTCGTTCCCGTCTGAGGCCTCACCATCGTCCTCCGCTTGGTTCGCTCGCCGCAGCGCCGCCCTCCGGTGTTGTCAACATGGTCAACAACCGAGAGGAATAAGGAGATGACTGTACATGGTGAGGATCACAGTAGGGACCCAGCAGCGCGCGCAGTAATTTTGTTTTTTCGGGACGGAGAAGGGTATCAACTGGGTTGTGCGGGACCCGTGGCCCGTCTAGCCGAGGCTTTTCTTTCATATGTTTAGCACATGACTAGCCCAGTTTGTTTTTTTCCTTTCTAAAAATGGCTAGCCAGCTTTTTTTTTTCTTGCAGAATAACCAACGTAGGCCTACTTGCTTTTCTATGCCCTGCTGGGCCGGAAATCTTTCAAGACGAGGAGGGATGCATTTTGCCCAGAAAATGGGCAATAAGTAATAATAAATGGGCTGTAAAATGAAAAAATACAGCAAACACGCAATTAGTTCCAAAATACTGTTTTCTTTCGGATTTTGATATTTTAAATTTCATTGTTTTTGCGCGGGTAAAATTTCATTGAATTTAAATTAAGGTATATTTAGATTTAAAATTAATTTGAATCTGGCTAGAAATTTCGGGCTGTATGCTGTTCGGGAAAGATTTGGAGGCTGACTTGTGGGTCTACTAGGTTGACGTGTACTTTGGCTTTGTCAACTTAGTCCACAAACGATTCTAGCAGCAGTGACCGTTGGATGTTAATCCAACGGCCGTGCTGCTTCTTCAATATCTGATCTTCTTGCTCCAGCCGCCCAAACTAGCTCCGGTGGGACTGCCTGCTCCCGCCTCTCGTGGCCGGCTGTGCTGCCGCACAGGCCGCACCGCCCCACCCTACTTCATTGCTGGCCAGGCCATTCCTCTACTCACCCACACCTCCTGTTATTTTCCGGCGACGGCAGCCGGACCGCTTGGGCAACCATCGCTGAGTCTTCCCTGGCTCCGTGTCGTTCCCTTCCTAGGCCTCGCCGTCGTCCACCGCCATGGTGCTCTCGGCGCGGCCTGGTCAACGTGGTCAACAAACGACATCCATCGGTCATGGACTGTACGCGCAAAATAATGATTCCTCCACCTGACAGCTGGGACCCACCGGAAGGGCCTCTGTATTTCGCGAAAAAAACGTTCCCCCCGCTGACATGTCGGACCCACCAGCTATATCTTCGCACGCAAGGAAGTGCCTCCTTATTACGCACAAAAAATGAATACCCCCTGCTAGCTGGGACCCACCATAGTGGGAGGATGAGTTGTGGGCCAACTAAGTTGACGGGGACGGAGGGCTTTGTCAACTTAGTCAATATGAACGATTCTAGCTCCAGTGACCGTACGATGTCCATTCAACGGCCGTAGTGCTTCTTCAAACTCTGGTCTTCTTGCTCCAGCCGCCCAAAGCAGCGCCAGTCATGCCGCAAGCTCCTGCCTCCCGTGGCCAGCTGTGCTGCCGCGGAGGCCTCACCGCCCCCTACTATTCCCATCGCAGCCGAACCAGTGAACCCTCGTACTCCTCTCCGCGCGGGCTTCCACTGTCGCGTCGTCCCCTTCATAGGCCTCGCCGTCGTCCACCGCCGTGGTGCTCTCGGCGCGGCCTGCTGACCCCCAGTGTCATGCTACAGTAATCCCCTGTTAATGGTGCCAGGTCACCATGCTTACTGAGCTATTTATCACTTGATGAAAAATCAAAGTCAAATTCAAATTCAAATTATGAGTGAAATTCAAAATTCTCAAACATGCAAACTAAATTGTTCATTAAATAGAAAATAATTCATAACTAATTATCTTCAGAAAAACAACATCACCTAAATTCATTATGTGACTCAAACAACATGAAACAGCATCAAATAAGAAATTTAAAGTGCCATATCATTTATTAAAAATTCAAATGAAATCATTTTGGCTCCAAACCATTTTTTTGGCAGTGGTAAATATTGCACTATAATTGTTGAGCTAAGTCACATATTTTATAAAACTCTAATGGTGGCTAAGCAATTTGCAAAACAGGAATAAATGAAAAAAAAGAAAAGAAAAGGAAAGCAGAGGGAAGAGAGAAAAAAGGCCCCTGCCCCACTGGGCCAAACGGCCCAGCTAGCCGACGGCCCATGCCAGCCAGCCCACTTCCCCTCGCCTGTCGTCTTCCCCTTTCTCCTGTTCGACCGACCCGCGCGAGCGGTCGCCGTCGAAACCGCTCGTCGCCATGCGCCTCGCCGAAGTGGGGATAAGGATCCCCTCCCTCCCTGTCGCCTCGATCCCCTCTCCCCCCCCCCACTTGCACCTCTCCTCCCCCAGATCCACCTCTCCCTCTTCTTTGTTTTGGAGAGTAGACCGACGCGGTCGCCGCCGTTCTCCGTCGTCACCGCAGCCACAGCCACCGCCGCGCTCCGCCGTCTTGTCGTGAAGCTCCGCCGGGGTCGACTCCGTCGTCTGGTGCCCTCAGGTGGAGCTGGGAAGCACCGCAGCTGCCGTTCGTCCTCGTCCCCATCTCCGGTTGCCGTCGATCTTCTTCGTCTCCGGCGCCGCCCCTGCAGCTCCTAAACCGCCACCGAGCCTCCTTGTGCTCCGCGGTGAGCTCTCCTTCCTCCCCGCTCTCTTCTCCTCGCCCCCAACATGCCCGTAGTTGCCGTCTCGTACGTGCCCGAGCCCATCACCGCGGGGGCTCATCGCCGACGAGCTTCCGGCGACCAAATGGTCCCTCGCCAGTGCCCGTTTAGCTCGCCCGCGCGCGTAGGACCTCGCTCCCCCCTTTGCCTCGCCCGTTTGCGCACTGATGCTGCTAATCCACTTCCACCCGAAAGCCACCACCGCCCCCACTCGTCGCCAGCGCAGTTCCGGTCACCCCAGAGTCCAACCGACCACACCACGCGGTGCGGCATCGAGTCCTCGTTCGAATGCAACAAACCGCGTGCGATTTGGTGTCTTGTGGCGCTTTTCCGAGCATCTCCGGTGATCTGCCGTCGTGCGCGAGCTCGGCGGAGCTCCTCCGGCGCCGCTGCTGACCTGGCAAGCGTAGGGCCCACCCCGCTGAGGCTGGCCGTGGGCCCCAGCACCTTAGTTGACCGTGTTGACTATGGTCAACGCGGGCACTGTTCACCCCCTGCCACTGACTTTTGGGCCCTTGCGCTTAATTAAGATAATTAAGTTGTCAAACTAATCTGCTAATTAGAATACTCACTAACACATCGGGCCCACACCCCTAATTAACCATGTGTGAATAATTAATCCACTGTTAACCCATAGAGGCTAACATGTGGGTCCCTGTGGCCCCACTGGTCAGTTTGACCTGGTCTGCCGTCCTATTGACTGCTGATGTCACAGTGATGTCATGCTGGCGTAGTATTCCTTTTCTGTTAATATTAATAAATCCACATAATGCTTTAATCTTTGAAAATTCATAGAAATTAAACCGTAACTCGGATGAAAATGTTTTCTACATGAAAGTCGCTCAGAAAATCCAACGAATCCAAATACGTGGTCCGTTCATCTGTCACATGCCCCTAGCATGCTGAACTTGGAACTTTCCCCCTCTTTTCCTCTCTCCGGAATCCGCCTAACGCCGGGAATTCATCCTCGGATGTTTATCCCCTCCGTCTTCCACGTGTAGTACCGCGTTAGTTCACCCCTAGCACCGCATATTGCCATGTTATGCTTTGTGATGCTACGTTTGCTTTATACTTACTGTTTCTCCCCCCTTTCTGTCGGAGTAAATGGCCACGGGTAGCCTAACCGACTCCCCCTGGCTCTTCGAAAATTTATCAGGCCAATCGAGCCTTCAAGCATCCGGAGCATGGGGCCGCCTTCCTCTGGCCGGCTATCCCCAGGGCCGAGTACCAGAAGGCGACCCGGCCTCAAAAACCTTCCCGAAGAAAGCTACGAGATGGCCGACTCCAGGAAGCCGGCCCCAAGAGGACCGACTCCCAGAAGCCGGCCATGAAGAAGGCCGACTCCCAGAAGCCGGCCAAGACTGCACCCACCAGGGCTGCACCCACATAACGGTGATAAGACGAGGCGTGGCCGCAGTACAACCCACTAACCCCGAATCCCGGAACATGCATGGCCACCGGGCGCCGTACGGATCAGCCATCCCCCGTCCGGCGCGGCACTGTAGCCATGTTGACCTCGACGTCACCCAGGACAGGCGCCAGTATGGCCCGCGGGCGGCGGGCCCCTTTAGCCAGAGAGACGCTCGAAGGCGGCCCGGCCTCCCCTAGTCGGCCTGGGGCGTAGCCGGCTCCCAATAGCCGGCTACCTCCCTCCCTCGAAACATGTGCATCATTAAGGAGACAAGACGAGGTGAGGCTACAGTGAGAGCCCGCAAGGCGGCGGCACTGTAGCCACGCTTACCTCGACAAAGCCCTCGTCATCAGGGGCGAGGCAACAGTAACCAGCCGCCGACAAGGCCCCCAGGCGGTGGGGCCGGCCTGTCGGCCAAGAGGCCGGCAGCCGGCGGGACCCACCAGTCGGCGGGCCCCAATGGCCGGCGGAGAAGCCGGCGAGCACAGACACTGACGGCTGGGACCCGCGCCCAGCCGGATTACCATTGTACCCCTGGGGGTAGGCCTATATAAATCCCCCGGGACACCCATGCAAAGGGTTGATCTCATAGAGTTTTACACACCACATAGAGAGAAAAGGAGAGCTAGCCTTGCCCTTCTTCTTCCCCTAGCCAAACAGCTCAAGGAGCACTTGTAGCTACTTGTGTTGATCTAGTGATCATGCGGAGACCCCGCAGAGCAGGACTAGGGGTGTTATCTCCACGGAGAGCCCCGAACCTGGGTAAGATTCGCCGGCGTGCATGTCTTCGCCTTATCCCGTTTCCAGGCACCGGCGATGTCTTACTGGCTCCCACAATGATAAGCCACCCGTTGGCATATGTCGCACCTACCACCCGACATTTGGCGCCCACCGTGGGGCCAGGTGCACCGTCGTCCGGAGACCTGTTCTGGACGGGAACCCTTTTCCTCCCCCGCGAGCGTAGCCAGCCCGCTACGCCCGATGGCGCTTGCCCTGACGCGCTGCAAGGCGTCGACGACGCCTACGCGGCGAGCTGCCTCGCCGACCTTCTTGGCGAGACTCGCATCTCCGACGAGCCCGCGTCCGACGCGGGGACAGACTACCCCGAGAGCCGCCTCGTCAGCCTCCTTGACCAGCTTCACGTCTCCAGCGAGCTTGCTGTGGACTTGGAGTCGGTCGGCTCCACCGACCCGATGCTTGTCGACTCCGACATGGCACCGCTTGACGCCTTCCCCACCGACGTGGTGATCATCGACGACCCTCTCCCTCGAGCCGACAGTGGCAGCAGTGTCATCACTGAGGTGCTGGTCATCAGCCACGGCACCGTCTCGGGCGAGAACGCCCACGACGCCCTACAAGCGGCGCTGCACGACTTGTCCGTCCCCATCCCGGCCGACGCCGATGCCGAGACTCTGGAGGCACGCCGCCTCGCCCTCATCGCGGAGGGCCAGAAGATAGCATCCATGAGACGCCTCACTGAGGCTCACCAGCGCGAAGTCGACCGCGCCGCCTTTGGTACGCCGCCTCATGGCGGGCCGAGCCGAGCCGGCCTCGTCAAGAAGCGCGACGCAACCATCGCCAGCATGCTGGGAGCAGACCGCCCAGTCTGCGCCACGCCACTTGAGAACCTGCGTGCCGCTCAGGCGGCCGCAGAAGAGATGAACGGGCTAGGGGCTGATGAGCTCCCCTACATGACTAGGCGCATCCAGCAGCTGATCGACGCGGCCGCAGAACGGCATGAAGCCGGCGCCCGTGCTGAGAGTCCTCCCCCATGCTGAGAACATGCCGCGACATCCCGATCGCCGACTGCGAGCGTCGCCCGCGCAAGGAAAGACAAGGAGCCGGCTGCTAGCCGCAGCCGAACTCGGGTCACCATCGAGCGCGACGCAGAAGGCCGCCCCCGAGCGGTGGAACAACAAGGCAATCCGCCTCCCCCCGCCTCGTGGGGAGAGATATCCCACCCCGCCGCCTGTCACGCATTCGACTCTCGGTGGCCGACTAGACCACCGCAAAGGAGTCGGCGAGAATGATGCCTGCCACCGGATCGACCGCCTAGCGCGATCCCTGGCGCTAGAAGAAGAAGATGATGTCGGCCTGCCTTGTTTTGGCCCCCTCATCCGCGACGAGCCCTTCCCCAAAGGGTTCTCACTCCCCAGAGACACGCCAAAGTACAACGGCTCCGTGAAGCCGGAAGATTGGCTGATCGACTACTCTACCGCGGTCAGCATAGCAAACGGCAACAGGCGCGTTGCCGTGAAGTACGTCCCTCTCATGCTTCAAGGCACGACACGCACCTGGCTGAACAGCCTCAAGCCCTACAGCGTCAACAGCTGGCTAGACTTCACGAAAGTCTTCGTCCGCAACTTCACCAACACATACAAGCGGCCTCCCAAGCCCCGCCAACTCTTCTTGTGCGTCCAAGGGCCCAGTGAATCGACTCGCGACTACCTCACGCGGTGGGCCGAGCTCCGCAACTCCTGCGAGGGGGTGCACGAGGTTCAAGCCATAGAGTACTTCATCGCCGGGTGCCGAGAGGGCACCCTCCTCAAGCACCGACTCCTCTGCGACGAGCCGACTACCCTCAACGAGCTGCTGATCATAGCAGACAAGTACGCCATGGCCGACTCTTCGATGAAGACCGAGCTCCGAGTGGACGCCTCTGGAAAGGTGCTCGCTCCGGCTCCCAAGACGCCGGATGGTGACTCCAACCGACGCCCTACCAGAACGACCACAAGCGCAAGGCCCCCATGCCGCCTTCCACCAGTCGGCAAGTAGCCACCGTCGAAGACGAGCAGCCCGAAGAGCGGCCCGCTCCCAAGAAGAAGGGCGGCAGGCCGGCTTGGCAGCCGGCCTTCTCCTACGAGCAAACTCTCGATGCCCCCTGCAAGTTCCACAGCGGCGCGAAGCCGTCCAACCACACGACCCGGAAGTGCCATTGGCTCACGCGGATCTCCAAGGGCGAGGGGCTGGTGCCGCCTCCGCCTCCTGGCCCGTCGCCTCCAGCCCCCAGCAATCGGCTGCTCGACCAGCAGTCGGAGCCATTCAGGATGAGTTCCCAGATGAGCATGCCGCCTACGTCGTCTTCACGAGCCAGGTTGAAGACAAGCGCGGTCGGCGCCGACAGCACCAAGAAGTCAACGCGGTCGCCTCCAGCAACCCCTAGTTCATGCATTGGTCTGAAAGGCCTATCAGCTGGAGCCGGGCCGATCACCCAGAGGTGATGCTGTCTCCCGGCTCCTACGCATTGGTGTTGGACGTCACCCTCGCGACGGAAAGGCGAGCTGCCCGTTTCTCCCGCGTGCTGATTGATGGTGGAAGCAGCATCAACATACTGTACCGCGACACCATGGAGAAGTTGAACCTCAAGGCGAAGCAGCTCATGCCAAGCCGGACTGTGTTCCATGGCATCGTACCCGGCCTGTCCTGTTCCCCAATCGGCAAGATCAAGATGGATGTTCTCTTCGGAGACAAGGATCACTTTCGCCGAGAAGCGATCTGGTTTGAAGTAGTGGATCTAGAGAGCCCTTACCACGCCTTGCTTGGCCGACCTGCCCTGGCCAAGTTCATGGCTGTGCCCCACTACGCCTACCTCAAGATGAAGATGCCGAGTTCAAAGGGGATCATCACCATAGCCGGAGACTACAAGAAGTCCATCGAGTGCGCTGCGGCCAGCAGCCGACTGGCCGAGTCCCTCGTGATTGCTGAAGAGAAGAAGATGCTGGACCGAGTCGTGGCCATGGCCGGCAAGCAGCCGGCCCTGTCCCCCAGCCCCAAGGAATATGATGCTCAGGGCTCCTTCCAGCCGGCCAAGGAGACAAAGAAGATACCTCTGGACCCGGAGAACCCGGAGAGGTTTGCTGTCATTGGTGCAAACCTGGACAGTAAATAGGAAGGCGAGCTCGTCGACTTCCTCCGTGAGAATCGAGACATCTTTGCATGGTCCCCAAAGGACATGCCGGGTGTTCGAAGGATTTCGCCGAGCACAAGCTACACGTCCGAGCGGACGCGAAACCAGTCAAGCAGCCTCTCCGCCGACTGTCGGAGGAGAAAAGAAGGATCGTAGGAGAAGAGATAGCCCGGCTCCTGGCCGCCGGCTTCATTATGGAGGTGTTTTTCCAGAGTGGCTTGCCAACCCGGTCTTGGTGTTGAAGAAGAACAATAAATGGCGTATGTGTATAGATTACACCAGCCTCAACAAAGCCTGCCCCAAAGATCCGTTTGCCCTACCACGGATTGATCAAGTGATAGACTCCACAGCCGGATGCGAGCTGTTGAGTTTCTTGGATGCTTACTCAGGATACCACCAGATCAAGTTGGACCCAGCCGACCGCCTAAAGACTGCCTTCATCACACCATTCGGAGCTTTCTGCTACCTGACTATGACATTCGGCTTGAGGAATGTCGGTGCCACTTTTCAGCGTTGCATGCAGAAATGCCTCCTCAAGCAACTCGGCAGAAATGCCCACGTCTATGTAGACGATATTGTGGTGAAGACGGAGAAGCGCGGCACCCTGCTGGAAGACCTCAAAGAAACATTTGCCAACTTACGCCGATTCCAGATCAAGCTCAACCCCGAGAAATGCGTGTTCAGAGTACCAGCCGGCCATCTTCTAGGATTTTTGGTCTCCGAACGCGGCATTGAGTGCAACCCTGTGAAGATCAAGGCCATTGAGAGAATGGAGATTCCTACCAAGTTGCGAGACGTTTAGAAGTTTACCGGGTGCCTGGCCTCCCTAAACCGCTTTATCAGCCTGCTAGGGGAGAAGGCTCTCCCCTTGTACCGACTCATGAAGAAATCCACCCACTTCGAGTGGAACGACCAAGCAGACCAAGCTTTCCACGAGTTGAAGAAGATGCTGACCACACCACCTGTCCTGGCAGCGCCGACTGAGAAAGAGCCCATGCTCCTTTACATTGCTGCGACTAGCTGAGTGGTCAGTACAGTCATCGTGGTACAGCGCCCAGAAGAAGGCCGAGCTCAGTTAGTCCAGAGGCCGGTATATTATTTAAGCGAAGTACTGTCCACCTCGAAGTAGAACTACCCGCATTACCAGAAGATGTGCTATGGAGTGTACTTCGCCACCAAGAAGCTGAAGCCCTACTTTCAAGAGCATCCCATCACGGTCGTATGGACTGCCCCGCTTGCCGAGATCATAGGCAGGCGGGATGCAACCGGCCGGGTGGCTAAGTGGGCCATTGCGCTGGCTCCTTACACGATCTTCTACCAGCCCCGCACCGCTATCAAGTCCCAAGCATTCGCCGACTTCCTTGTCGACTGGGCCGAGACCCAGTACCTGCCGCCGGCTCCCGACTCCACTCATTGGCGGATGCACTTCGATGGATCCAAGATGCGCACCGGCTTGGGAGCCGGCATCGTCCTCACCTCTCCCAAAGGCGACAAGCTCAGATACACATTACAAATCCATTTTGCCGCCTCCAAGAATGTGGCTGAGTACGAGGCGCTCATACATGGGCTCCGCCTAGCCAAAGAGCTTGGCATAGGCCGGATCCTGTGTTATGGCGACTCAGATTTGGTGGTCCAGCAGTCATCTGGCGATTGGGACGCCAAGGACGCAAACATGGCGAGCTATCGATTCCTCGTCCAGCAAATCAGTGGATACTTTGAAGGGTGCGAGTTCCTCCACGTGCCACGGGCCGACAACGAGCAAGCAGATGCCCTGGAACGGATTGGCTCCACCCAACAAGCTATACCAACCGGTGTCTCTCTCCAGCGCCTCCTCAAACCGTCTATCAAGCCGTCTCCAGAATCGGACTCTATCTTCGTACCGCCTGCCCCTGATGCAGTTGGATCCGACTGGGGGAACCCAGCAGGCGGCTCGGGGACTTCGACAAGCGGCCCGGGGACTACCATAGTCGCACCCGGCTCGGGGACTTCAGAACCCGGCCCGGTGACTACAGCAGTGGGCCCGGGGACTGCAGCAATCGGCCCGGGGACTGCAACGACACAACAGGCGGTGGCCGACTCCAACTCTCCACCACCCAACCCACCCACCCGGGTCACAGTAGTCGTACTGACAACAGAAGAAGTCACAGCTCCATCATGGGCCAAGCCCATCCTCAACTTCCTAGTAAACAGAGAGCTGCCGACTGATGAGATCTCGGCAAGACTAGTTCAACACCGAGCCAGAGCATACGCAATAATAAACAGAGAACTTGTTAAGCGTAGCGTCACTGGAGTCTTCCAGCGCTGCGTTGAGCCAGAGAAGGGCATAGCAATCCTCAAGGATATCCACCAAGGCGAATGCGGCCACCATGCGGCCTCAAGATCACTTGTCGCCAAAGCTTTCCGCCATGGTTTCTTCTGGCTGACTGCTTTGGAAGACGCCAACGAATTAGTCAAATGCTGCAAAGGATGCCAAGTCTTCAGCTCCAAGCAACACCTGCCGGCTTCTGCACTCAAGACCATCCCCCTCACCTGGCCCTTTGCCGTTTGGGGGCTGGACATGGTGGGCCCATTCAAGACAGCCCGCAGCGGCATGACACATCTGCTTGTCGCCGTGGACAAATTCACCAAGTGGATTGAAGCAAAGCCAATCAAGAAGCTGAACGGGCCGACTGCCGTGACATTCATTGCAGACATCACTACTCGGTATGGTGTACCACACAGCATCATCACCGACAACGGCACGGATTTTGCCAAGGGAGCACTGGCACGTTTCTGCGGGACAGAGGGCATCCGACTGGACTTAGCGTCCGTTGCCCACCCGTAGTCAAACGGCCAGGTCGAGCGAGCAAACGGCCTCATCCTCTCTGGCATCAAGCCCCGACTGGTTGTACCACTGGAGCGTTCGGCCGGCTGCTGGCTCGATGAGCTGCCGGCTGTCCTCTGGAGTCTGCGTACTACCCCGAACAACTCAACCAACTTCACTCCTTTCTTCCTTGTATATGGTGTCGAGGTTGTCATCCCAACTGACATCGAGTTCGACTCGCCTCGGGTCACCATGTACACGGAGGCGGAGGCCAAGGAAGCACGAGAAGACGGCGTCGACCTGCTGGAAGAAGGCCGGCTGTTAGCACTCAGCCGGTCCGCCATCTACCAGCAGGGTTTGCGCCGTTACCACAACCGGAAGGTCAAGCCAAGATCCTTCCAAGAAGGCGGTCTTGTGCTCCGGCTGATCCAGCGAACAGCTGGCCAGCACAAGCTCTCGGCCCCTTGGGAAGGCCCTTTCGTCATCAGCAAGGCCCTAGGCAACGACTCCTACTACCTGATCGACGCACAGAAGCCAAGGGCATGCAAGAGGGATGATTCCGGCAAGGAGTCAGAACGACCATGGAACGCCAATCTCTTGAGAAGATTTTACAGTTAAAAGCAGTAAGTATCATGCTACCTAGGTCGGGTTGCGGCGTATTGTTTGGCCGAGGCCGGGCATGACCCAGGAAAGTGTGTCCGGCCGGAGTTAATCGAGCGTGGTGGGTAAGTTGGTGCACCCCTGCAGGGAAGAAAACATCTATCGATAGCCTGTCCTACGGTAACGGACACTTGGAGTTGTATCCCGATCGATACAACTAGAACTGGATACTTGAGATGAGACTTGGATATGAGGTGATAAATGGATAGTATGGCTCTGGGATTGCTTTCTCGCAGGGAGTCGAGAAAGGATCTCTGGCCGAGGTTGATAACACTACTACTACTTTACTTTATGCTACTCTACTCCCTCCTGTTGCTGCAAGATGGTGGTTTCCAGAAGATGCTAGTCTTCGATAGGACTAGGTTCTCCCCTCTATTCTGGCATTTCTGCAGCCCAGTCCACATATACAGCCTTCTTTGATAATGTTGCATATGTAGTGTAGATCCTTGCTTGCGGGTACTTTGGTTGAGTACTCACGGTTCCTTTGCTCCCCCCTTTTCCCCTTTCTTCTTCTTTCCGGTTGATGCAACCAGATGTCGGAGCCCAGGAGCCAGATGCCACCGTCGATGCTTACTAACGTGGAGGTCGCCGACGACCAGGAGTAGTTAGGAGGCTCCCAGGCAGGAGGCCTTGCCTTTTCGATCGTTGTTGCTTTTGTGCTAGCCTTCTTAAGGCAAACTTGTCTAACTCATGTCTGTACTCAGATATTGTTGCTTCCGCTGACTCTTGTGTATTCGAGCTTATGTATTCGAGCCCTCGAGGCCCCTGGCTTGTAATATAAAGCTTGTATTATTTTAATTTGTGTCTAGAGTTGTGTTGTGATATCTTCCCGTGAGTCCTTGATCTTGATCGTACACATTTGCGTGTATGATTAGTGTACGATTGAATCGAGGGCGTCACAAGTTGGTATCAGAGCCGACTGCCTGTAGGTAGCCCCCTTTCCAACTCCTTGGCCGAAGTTGAGTCTAGTCACTAAAAACTTTTGCTAACATGGTTGTGTGGCTTACAGGCCCACATCTCCATTGGGTGGTGTTAGGATCTTTTATTCCTCGTCTTTACTCTGGGACTCTGATCTCTCTTCTATTCGGCTTAAATGATTTTTCTAACTCTAACACTAGGATCTCGTAACTACTTCCTCCCGGAGAGCCCCTTTTATTTCAGATGACGGTTTGGTTCATCAGAAGACCCCGAAGATACTTTTCGATGTTTTTCGGAGACCCTTGTGTCCATCGCTTTTGCAATTCCCTTCCATCGATAAATCCCTATGGATAACTAAATACACTTGCCGTTCATACAATCATTCCCAGTTGCTCTTGTTGTTACAAGATACATCGAATTATTCTCCGACTTTTTAAGAATCCTTTGAGCTACTGCCTTGTAGCTCTTTTCCACATGAATACACCTACGAGTAATTCCTCACACTTATTGAGGATTCGATCATCCCTAGTTGTTCATGTGTTTCCCAAAATTCTTTGAAATACTATTCGAACTCCCGAAATCCTCAGTAGCTTATTGCTCTTGTTCTTCACTACCTGCTTGTATGATGGTTAATTCCATATGTCTAGCAATATCCATTGAAATCTGTTGTGGTTGACTTTCTGATCCTATTGATTTAATATGTTGCGTTGCTCGCAATCATCAGTCGCAATTAGAATTCTTCCCTTTGGCTCAAACGTCACTCCGGACATGAGTTGGTTCTTGGCAAGTCAAACCTTGGTTGATTGTCGAACTATGTCTATTCAACTTACTTGCCTTTTTATCCGAGCGTCTGCTTCGGATCCTCCGATATGGAAATCATAATTCCTTTGAATTTAAGCGTCGAATTATTCAGTTGTGTTCATAATCCGAGGCCTTTGCATTCTTTCTTCCTCTGGTTGAGTACCGATACTCCCCTCAGATACTTTGCTGACCACCTGATCCTTTGATGGGTTACGACCCGATAGTTCCTTCGTAAATCTGAACCCTTTACGAATTCCTCCTGTGATACATAATGCCTTTAGTAAATTCTATCATCTGCTTTTGTCAACCATGCTCTGCTTTCGAGTTGGTATATTTTAATCCTGAAGTTAGTGGTATATGTTCCTAAGATACCCCTATAGGTTGAACCTATGCCTTCCCTAATCCGTGTCAACTCGAAAGAGTTGTGAGTCATACTCTTCTGGTGCTTCACTAGATAAATCTTTCGCACTACAAATTCTTCGAAAACGAGGAGTGAATGAAAGGTTATGCATTGAAGAAGTGGGAGTCGACCTTGAACCTTTGTGTTCATGCCCATGGACCCGATGTAGAACTTATCATGGAAGTTGCTCGTACAAATATTTATCCCTTGTTATAAGTTCATCTTGTATCGGTGGTTTGATCATTCATAATCATGGTTCCGACCATAGTTTCTCCTTAATTCCATTTCCCGGACAAGTTAAAATACTTGTCTCCTACAAGTCATTTCACCTGTCCAACCTCTAATTTGATCTACCTTCAAGTATTGCCTCATGTTATCTCGATGATATTGTGTCATTGCACTACCTCTTGTAAATTCTTAATTGGAGTGATACTCCGTCACATCATTCCTAGCCTGATCGGCTATATCATTATCGTGCTAATTTAATGGTGCTACCTGGTCCTTATTCCCGGAGCACAACTTTTCGACGATGAGCGAAGCTTACGTCGATCTTCCTCATTTTATCAATTCACCTCGAACAACAAGCTTGATTTTGAGCTTGTGTCGTATCCATGGTTCCAATAGCCTTTCGCTTCATGCTTCCTGTTGCTTGATGGCATCGCTCCTCGATGGCATCTTCATAGAGCCTCTCAACAAATGCGTCATGATCAGCAGCAACATTTTGACTTCCGTTGAGATGACAATTGAATTCATGGTGAGAAATACCATCCTTGACCTTCAATGATTTGAGTTATCATTGACAACCCCCTTGTCTTCTTTCCAACACATGTTTGATCATGTCTTGGTTATACCTTGGACTCCTTGCTATTCCTGCAATTATTCTTTGAGTATTTCTTGTGATCTTCAACTCCAACCCCTACTTGGAACACCATGTTAATGCTACCTCGAAGCATGACTGAGGTATTCCGAATATCAACAAGAACACTGGAAGCACATTGTCGAATGTTTCTTGATCTATTATCCAAACACTGTTGTATGTGTAATATCATGATTCTTCCCTCGCCCCCTTTATCTAAATGCTTTTGAACTTGCTGTCTTATCATGGATATCATACTCTGCTTGTCCTTGGGAAGGATATACCCCTAAAATATGCGTTGAAACACATTTCCTTTCCATTGTCTTGTTTAACCTTTCTTGCGATCTATATGATCTAAGCAAAAAGAATCCCCTGCTTATAAAAACGCCTCAAGGTACAATTCGGTTAGTACGACCCTGTTACTAATGTTGATGACATTCCGGTAACCACCGATGGACGAGAACTTTGCCTACTGGTCCGCCTCGTTTCAACGAGCAGGAAAATAGTTCTCTTCGTCCCTCGCCCTTGTACCAATGTTGTTGACAACATAACTGACAGTCTATCATCTGACATGCCTTGCTATCGGCCCCCTTTCTACTTTTAACCCACATGCTGGGCTCATAACCCACAGTTCCACGGGATCGGAACCTGACTCTCCTGTATATCTTTGATTCTGAAATATTCTTGCATTTGGCTTTGTATCTTGTCACGAGCCACCTTTCGAGAGATGATCTGTTCCCGATACTCTGAACCCCTTCCTCACACTTTGTTCAGGTATCAATCATTTGTCCATTCGCTTGAAACTTCCTATTGTACCTTCATACTTTGCTCTAGATGTTAATTAAGTTTCAACTCAAGAGATACTTCTGCCTCATTCCCTGAATTGTTCACCAGATAATTAACCCTATAAGGGTCAGTTCTCCCGAAGTTACTCTTTACTTCACCACTTAAATCTCGGGACGAGATTTCTTGTAGTGGAGGAGATTTGTAACACCCCCAGTGTCATGCTACAGTAATCCCCTGTTAATGCTGCCAGGTCACCATGCTTACCGAGCTATTTATCACTTGATGAAAAATCAAAGTCAAATTCAAATTCAAATTATGAGTGAAATTCAAAATTTCTCAAACATGCAAAAAAAATTGTTCATTAAATAGAAAATAATTCATAACTAATTATCTTGAGAAAAACAACATCACCTAAATTCATTATGTGACTCAAACAACATGAAACAGCATGAAATCAGAAATTTAAAGTGCCATATCATTTATTAAAATTCAAATGAAATCATTTTGGCTCCAAATCATTTTTTTTGGCAGTGGTAAATATTGCACTATAATTGTTGAGCTAAGTCACATATTTTATAAAACTCTAATGGTGGCTAAGCAATTTGCAAAACAGGAATAAATCAAAAAAATGAAAAGGAAAGGAAAGCATCGGGAAGAGAGAAAAAAGGCCCCTGCCCCACTGGGCCAAACGGCCCAGCTGGCCGTCGGCCCACGCCAGCCGGCCCACTTCCCCTCCCCTGTCGTCTTCCCCTTTCTCATGTTCGACCGACCCGCGCGAGCGGTCGCCGTCGAACCTGCTCGTCGCCACGCGCCTCGCCGAAGAGGGGATAAGGATCCCCTCCCTCCGTGTCGCCTCGATCCCCTCTGCCCCCCACTTGCACCTCTCCTCCCCCAGAACCACCTCTCCCTCTGCTTCGTTTTGGAGAGGACACCGACGCGGTTGCCGCCGTTCTCCGTCGTCACCGCGGCCACAGCCACCGCCTCGCTCCGCCGTCTTGTCGTGAAGCTCCGCCGGGGTCGACTCCGTCGTCTGGTGCCCTCAGGTGGAGCTGGTAAGCACCGCAGCCGCCGTTTGTCCTCGTCCCCGTCTCCGGCTGTCGTCAATCTTCTTCGTCTCTGGCGCCGCCCCTGCAGCTCCTAAACCGCCACCGAGCCTCCTTGTGCTTCGCGGTGAGCTCTCCTTCCTCCCCGCTCTCTTCTCCTTGACCCCAACGTGCCCGTAGTTGTCGTCTTGTACGCGCCCGAGCCCATCACCGCGGGGGCTCATCGCCGACGAGCTTCCGGCGACCAAATGGTCCCGCGCCAGTGCCCGTTTAGCTCGCCCACGCGCGTAGGACCTCGCTCCCCCCTTTGCCTCGCCCGTTTGCACACTGCTGCTGCTAATCCACTTCCACCTGAAAGCCACCGCCGCCCCCACTCATCGCCGGCGCAGTTCCGGTGACCCCCGAGTCCAACCGACCACACCACGCGGCGCGGCATCGAGTCCTCGTTCGAATGCAACAAACCGCGTGCGATTTGGTGTCTTGTGGCGCTTTTCCGAGCATCTCCGGCAATCTGCCGTCATGCGCGAGCTCGTCGGAGCTCCTCCGGTGCCGCCGCTGACCTGGCAAGCGTAGGGCCCACCACGGTGAGGCTGACCGTGGGCCCCAGTGCCTCAGTTGACCGCGTTGACTACGGTCAACGCGGGCACTGTTCACCCCCTGCCACTGACTTGTGGGCCCTTGCGCTTAATTAAGATAATTAAGTTTTCAAACTAATCTGCTAATTAGAATACTCACTGACACATCGGGCCCACTCCCCTAATTAACCCTGTGTGAGTAATTAATCCACTGTTAACCCACAGAGGCTGACATGTGGGTCCCTGTGGCCCCACTGGTCAGTTTGACCTGGTCAGTCGTCCTGTTGACTGCTGACATCACAGTGATGTCATGCTGGCGTAGTATTCCGTTTCTGTTAATATTAATAATTCCACATAATGCTTTAATCTTTGAAAATTCATAGAAATTAAACCGTAACTCGGATGAAAATGTTTTCTACATGAAAGTCGCTCAGAAAAATCCAACGAATCTGAATATGAGGTCCGTTCATCTGTCGCATGCCCCTAGCATGCTGAACTTGGAACTTTCCCCTCTTTTCCTCTCTCCGGAATCCGCCTAACGTTGGGAATTCATCCTCGGATGTTTATCCCCTCCGTCTTCCACGTGTAGTACCGCGTTAGTTCACCCCTAGCACCGCATATTACCATGTTATGCTTTGTGATGCTACGTTTGCTTTATATTTACTGTTTCTCCCCCTTTTCTCTTCGGTAGACCCCGTGGCGGCTGCCGATGCCGCTGTGATCGACTACGTCACCGACGATCCCTCCTTCTTGTCTGAGCAACCAGGCAAGCCCCCCCTTTGATCATCCCGATATCGCTCATTCCATTCTCTCATGCTTGCATTAGAATTTGTTACTATAATTGATTGCTCCTATTCTGATGCATAGCCTGCTTTTGTAACCTGCTTATTGTTACCTACCTGCTTATCCTAAACTGCTTAGTATAGGTTGGTTAGTGATCCATCAGTGACCCCCACCTTGTCCTTGTTGCCCCTGCTTCATCATCGAAGACCCAATCAACGGGATCGAAGACCAGGCCCCAACACCGCACATCACTTTCCCCTTAGTTGCTCGACACTACTTGGTTACTATCGAGTGCCGAGGGTGAGACCTCTACAGCACTTTTGATGTTAACCCTGTAGTGTAGCTATTCGGTCATGGTCATCAGGGGTGATTCCGCCTTAACCACTTCCGATATGACTCTGTCGTGCAACCCCTCAAGTGTGAACCTCAGGGGTGGTTCCTCTTACGTTCACCTTCATGATTACATCGAGTGGAATCCACCGGGGGTGATTCCTCGGGTTTTCCCCTTGATGTTTGGACACACGGTTACTATGGTTACTATGACTTTACACTGAACCCTGTTACTAAAGACGGGTCGGCCCCGAGGGGTACCCATGCGAGCATATTTGCGAGTGATGTGGAGACGGGTTGACCTGGAGGGTGCCCGCGAGATAATTACGAGGCGTGGCCGGGCATTCCTAGCCCTTGCCGCAAGTCCTCGAGACGGGGCGGCGGGGTCACATCTTTCGTGAGTCTCTGCTTGTTACCGTGCGTTCCTAATCCACTACGATTTGGATATTTGATCCGAGGGGCCTCTGGCCTGATAGCACTAACCATCATGTGGGCATAGTATGGGCGTTCTGCGTCGTATGCATCAGCCGAAGCTTAATAGACGTCAGCGACTGAGCGGCGCGCGCCGGGTTGGACTGTGTAAGCACCTGCCTTGTTGAAGGAGGTAGCTAGGTCTGCTCACCGGCCGCGTACGCAAGGTGCAGGAGTTCCCGGGGAGATGGCTCATGACCCCTGGAGGCATAGGTTTAGTCCGGCGTGTTGGCCTCTCTATTAAACCTAGGTCGGGTTGCGGCGTATTGTTTGGCCGAGGCCGGGCATGACCCAGGAAAGTGTGTCCGGCCGGAGTTAATCGAGCGTGGTGGGTAAGTTGGTGCACCCCTGCAGGGAAGAAAACATCTATCGATAGCCTGTCCTACGGTAACGGACACTTGGAGTTGTATCCCGATCGATACAACTAGAACTGGATACTTGAGATGAGACTTGGATATGAGGTGATAAATGGATAGTATGGCTCTGGGATTGCTTTCTCGCAGGGAGTCGAGAAAGGATCTCTGGCTGAGGTTGATAACACTACTACTACTTTACTTTATGCTACTCTACTCCCTCCTGTTGCTGCAAGATGGTGGTTTCCAGAAGATGCTAGTCTTCGATAGGACTAGGTTCTCCCCTCTATTCTGGCATTTCTGCAGCCCAGTCCACATATACAGCCTTCTTTGATAATGTTGCATATGTAGTGTAGATCCTTGCTTGCGAGTACTTTGGATGAGTACTCACGGTTGCTTTGCTCCCCCCTTTTCCCCTTTCTTCTTCTTTCCGGTTGATGCAACCAGATGTCGGAGCCCAGGAGCCAGATGCCACCGCCGATGCTTACTACTACGTGGAGGTCGCCGACGACCAGGAGTAGTTAGGAGGCTCCCAGGCAGGAGGCCTTGCCTTTTCGATCGTTGTTGCTTTTGTGCTAGCCTTCTTAAGGCAAACTTGTCTAACTCATGTCTGTACTCATATATTGTTGCTTCCGCTGACTCTTGTGTATTCGAGCTTATGTATTCGAGCCCTCGAGGCCCCTGGCTTGTAATATAAAGCTTGTATTATTTTAATTTGTGTCTAGAGTTGTGTTGTGATATCTTCCCGTGAGTCCTTGATCTTGATCGTACACATTTGCGTGTATGATTAGTGTACGATTGAATCGAGGGCGTCACATCTTGTTCAGTTGAACCGTTTCCATTGTGGTTCCTTATCACACACAGTTCATCCCAGTGAATCGTATGCTGTATATCGCACACGCCTTCATCTGGCCGCCCGTTTCTTTTGTGCCTCCTCATCCCAAACAGTTAATTGAGCTGAACTGTATGCCCTGCATCGCACACGCAACTAAATTCTGAACCGTGTTTGATGCATCTGTCATCGCAAACGTTTTGCACCTTTTTTGATGGTTTTTTACACCACCGTTTGCGATTATGGCATCGCACACAGTTTCGTCGAAGGGTCTCTGATCGTAGTGTCGCGTTTGGACCATCCTGCAGTAGTGACTATACAATTAATTTGCCTCTTGTCAATAATAGAGCAACAACAGCCCCATATGAAAGAAGTGCTAGTACCTGAGACACAGATGGTCTCAAGGAATGAGAAAATAAGATACTTCTAATTACTATAAAGTCTATGTTAGTGAAATTCAAATGGAGGTTGATCCCACCTCATTTAAAGCGCTCATTGGAGGTCTACAAGGCCAATGTGACTCCAAAGCAAATATGTAAAGGTGTAAAGCGCGACTTAAATCGAAAGATTTTGTGCAAAGAGAATTAATAGATTACAATGAGTGTTACTGGCACATCATGGTCGACATCATAATCTGAGTTACATCAGATGAAAGTAAATAACACAAGGGATACTGCTTCAAAGTTTTTTATGGACTAGAGCAAGTCTCTAGAGAGTGGCATTTAAAGTTAGAAGAATCTAATGTTATTTTGGGTTAAAGAAAATGAGAGGACAATTGTATTCATGCAAAGTTATAGAATAGGAAATTCATTCTAATCCTGTGCATGTGGATGACGTCCTACTTGCTAGTGGTCATGTCAATCTACTGCAGGAGGAGAAAAGAAGTTCTTGTCCTCAAAGTTCAAAAGAATGTTCTCGGTAGAGGGTCTCTTGTTATAATTATCGAGATTCACCAAGAAAAGAATAAAAGGGGTATTAGGAATGTCGCATGGACATGCTAAGAAAGGTCTCTAAAGTATGCATGCGAGCAAACCTACGCCTGTTCTTATAGTCAAGGGTAATGGAACTGAAAACTATGGTGTTCCAAAAGTTGATGAGAAAAGATTGAAAACGGATATGGTACCATATGCTTCAGCTGTTAGAAGTTTAATGAATGCAAAAGTATGATTTTACCCTAACGTAGTTCACGTATCCGGGTTGTTTTGGCAATGTCCAGTCCATATATAGACCACTAGAATGGAGTCAAAGATATCGTCCTCATGCTGAAAGAAATAAGTGCTCTCAAAAGATTGTGAGTACAAAGACATGACTTGTGAAATGTATAGCGAAATCCACAATTGTCGCTAACTTTCACACTTGGAGTTTTGGTGTGGAAAAGCTCCAAAGAATGAAACAATTATCATCAATGTGATGCAAAAACATGTTATAGATTGATAAGGCAAAATGGTTAAGAAGACCTATACCCGGAGTTGATAATGGTTGACAACAGCGATAACCATTTTAAGTTTTTCGCTCCTATGACAACGAGTCAAGTGTTGATGGCAAACAAACTGACATAGAGTTATGCATTGTAAAGGAGAAAGTCCGGAATTATGTAGAAATGCTTGAAGTATAAAAGCAACATACAAGTGTTTGCATATCTTCTTATTAAAGGCTTACCGCCCAGTGTGGTCAGAGAACACACAGTCGACGTGGGTTTTATGGTATAGTCTAAGATTTTCGGACAATAAAAGGGCCCAAATTAAAGAATTTGTTTCAAAATAGAGAGGTACATTGTGGCTGTCTGATTCTATCGGCAATTGAGATGTGACGATGAAACATGTTCTATGTATTGATCTGTTATGAAACGAGTAAAGTAAAAGTATAAGGTCAAAAGTAAAAGTTGAGATCAAGGGGGAGAATGTTAGGATGATCTCCACCGTGTGGGCCCAACGGCCCACCGTGCCCTTAGATCCGCGCCCTGATCGGGAGCGCTCAACCCACTATGGTTGACGGCCCCCTGTCACCTGCACTATATATAAAGAGGTGGGGTCGGCGGCTCGCAACACGAGGTTCGTCACGACGCCGTACACCCCACCTACACCCCCTACCGATCTAGGGTTAGTGCAGTGCTGACGGGAAGCACCGCCACCGCTACTCTCTGCCATCACCATGGCCGGCACCGGGACCTCCTCGAGTCAAAGTGAAGGTACTCCACCGTAGATCCCTAACCCTAACCGATCCAGTCAACCAACATTTGCTAGTTGCCGGCGTGTCTATTTGTATTTGTGTGTGTGCTCATGGTGCTTATATCCACTTGATGTTTTACTTTGAGTGAATAAAACGTAACCTTTGTTGAAGAGAAAAAAACACCGTTACAGTCCCTATTAGTTATCTTGGCAACAGATACAAGTATTCAGAGGAATTCAGAAGGGAAGGAGCATGTGAGGCTAGGGAAAGTGTTCACGAATAAATCGGACTTTCGTAGCGGGGGTGCATTGAAGCATGTTTTTCTAAACTCCTCAATAGTGATGTTTAAAAGATTTGATTTTTTTTACTTTTACATAAATACGTGCATGCATGTGGTCTAAGTATGTGTGAACTTCGCTCGATAATACGTTATATTATATGCTGCAAAAAGAAGGCAAAATTTTGGCCTCAAAATCGACAAAAAAAACAAGCCCATTTTTTCATTATTTGTCTTTTTTCTATCAGTCACATGCAAGCACGTATATTGATGAAATTTTGGCCCAATATACTACCCTACTATACATGCATCTACAAAAAAATAGAATTTTTTCATGCTATAAAAATCCTTTTGTTGAACTTCATAAAACCAGGCTCAGATGACAATATTTGGGTAAAAAGTGCATTTTCTATGCTGCACGCACTATCCTTCGGTGTTCTGGCATGTTGATATGTGTCTAAATAAGCCACATGTTTCCTCCGACACCTGTGTATACAAACCTCAAACAATATATTAATCGAAGAACTTTCCCAGATTTCCACTCTGTTCATGTGCACCCGGACTGCCGAACATGCATGCATCCGCTACATGACAAGGTCTGGAAAGGTTGAGTTTATTTACATAATTCATCTTGGAGTCAGTTTTCTGTTTGGGTAGCTAGCTAGAGTAGTATTGTTTATAAACAATAAGAAAGAAGGTGCCACTTGCGCTCCTGAATGGGTAAATCCATTTAGCAGAAAAGTGGAAAACACAAACTTCACCCTGTGTCACTCCCACGAGCGACATGGGCGCCTCCCTCATGCTGGTGCCTAGGTCCTCCATCTCTCCGTCCCTCTTCTCGCCACCGCTGGCGGTAGCTGGGCCTCTCCCTCCTCCTTGCGTGGCATCTTGGTGGCGTGGGGCAAGACCACATCATCAAGGTCAGTGTCCCCAATCCCTAACTGCAACATCAACTCCTTGAGATCGGCCTCGCCAAAAATTGGTGCAGAAGAACTAGTCGCCATGAAAACCCCAGGAGCATCTTCGAATACCCCCCCCCCCCAGACCACGTGTGCCAAGGCCGGGTAGGCGCCGCTAGGGCGCCCCTTTGTTAGCCCGAGCGAGGACGATGGAGGGAGAGATCGCTGACGAGGGAAAGGTGGCTCAACTCCGGGTCGCCTCGGGCATCGTTGTGGCGGCGTGATGTAGGGTACAACCCTAGGGGCCCGATCTTTCACGAAATGGAGGGGATCCTACGAAGAACACAAAGAACACGAGGGAAAACGCGAGAGAAATCACTCAACCAACAAGATATGGTCATACATATGCTAGATCCTCGAAACACCAAGAAATACACGATCCACGATCAACAAGGGACGATACATAGGGTAACCGGTTCTTCTCCGAGAGGAGGTCTTGAGGTCTTCTTCGTGAAGAGGTCTTGAATCCGTTTGGGGGATCTTCTCCGAAGAGGTCGTGAACTCCGAGGAGAAGGTAACCAAGTGGATGAGCAAAGCTCTATCTCTAATATGAGCTAATCCTTTGCTAACCCTAGTACGGAGCTAAGGGACAAGTATATATAGTCCAAGGGGTAAGTTGGGAATACATGGGGTGAAACCCCTTTCACTGCGCACAGGCAGGGCGGTTGTACCGGTCATGGGGGCGGTTGTAACGCTGGGAGCTCAGGTACTGGTTCCTGGAGGTGTTTCCGAAGGTGCTCAGCGGTTGTACCGGTGCTTGGGGCGGTTGTACTGGTCTGGTGGCTGTTACGGGGATAAACTGGTGTTGTACCGTCCTTGCACCGCTCGATCACAGAAGCTTGGGCGGTGGTTGAGCGGTTGTACCGCCCGGGCGGTAGTTGGGCGGTACATGGGCGGTTGTACCGGGATTTCTGCGCTGGGAAGATGTTCTTCATGCTCTCGTTGTCCATCTTGCACCGTAACTTCTCCTTGGTTTCTTCCTTGGTACCTAAGCACACAAAGCATCTCCGTTTGAGGTAGTAGCCATGTCTCAAGTGGGTCAAAGGGGAGTTCAACAAGGACAGAGTTAACCTCGTTCTCGATAGCTCTCGCACGGGCTCTTGTCATTGGTCCAAGTGGTGTCGTGGGAGATGTAGGTAGGTCCATGGGGATGACCTTGGGATGCTCCGCATCATCTCCCCCCCCCCCCCCGCCCCCCTTGTGAAAGACCCGACCTCAGATTGAAATCTTCATCACCATGGTAGGGCGAGAGATCCTTGACGTTGAAGACGTTGCTCACGTTGTACTTGTCGCGTGGGAGGTCGATCTTGTAAGCGTTGTTGTTGTAGCGTGCTAGCACCTTGAATGGTCCATCGGCTCGTGGTAGTAGTTTGGACTTGCGTTCATAGGGGAAGCGGTCCTTGCAAAGGTGTAGCCACACGAGATCACCAATGTTGAATATCATGGGTTGCTTGTTGAAGTTGAGCTTGGTCGCGAGTCGTTGTACTTGGCGCTCGATGGATTGCCTAGTATCTTCATGCACCTTCTTGAGATAGCTTGCTCGTGCACTCGCGTCCATATTGGTGCGCTCTTGTAGTGGTAGAGGAAGAATGTCCAATGGGGACAATGGGTTGAAGCCGTAGATGACCTCGAAGGGGGACTTGCTGGTAGTCGAATGTCTTGCACGGTTGTAGGCGGACTCGGCAATGGGTAGGCACTCCTTCCACTCCTTGATGTTCTTCTTGATTAGCACGTGGAGAAGAGTGGAGAGCATGCGGTTCGTCACCTCCGCTTGGATGGTATACCATGGAGAATAGTAGCTTGATTCCGAGCTTGGCACATAAGGTCTTCCAAAAATAACTCAAGACTTTACATCGCGATCCAAGACAATCGTCTTTGGCACTCCGTGTAGGCGCAAGATTTCCCTACAAAAAATGTTTGCAACATGTGAAGCATCGTCTGTCTTGTTGCATGGTATAAAATGTGCCATTTTAGAGAAACAGTCCACAACAACAAACACGGAATCTTTTCCATTTCTAGTTCTAGGCAAACCAAGGACAAAATCCATGCTAATATCTTCCCATGGTTGATATGGAATTGGAAGGGGCATGTAAAGGCCATGAGATTGAGCTTTAGATTTATCTTTGTGACATGTAGAGCATCGGTTGGTGAAGCGGAAGACGTCGCGGAACATCTTGGGCCAAAAGTAGTTCTTGGAGAGCGTAGCAAATGTCTTGTCGCGTCCAAAGTGTCCCATTAGTCCTCGCCATGAGATTCTTGCAAAAGCAACAAACGAAGAGAAGACTCGGGGATGCATAGTTTGTTAGCTCTCATAAGATAACCATCTTTGATGTAATAGCGTGCCCAAGATGTATGCGTCAAACATTTGGCATATGGAATAGCAAAAGTAGGATCATGCGCATACAAGTCTTTTATGTGCTCAAAGCCAATGACATTCAGTTCAAGTTTGGTGACAAGCATGCATTTGCGGGAAAGAGCGTCCGCCAAAACATTTTCCTTACCTTTAATATACTTGATGACATAAGGAAATGCTTCAATGAACTCACTCCATTTAGCATGACGCTTGTTCAACTTAGTTTGACCCTTAAGGTATTTAAGCGTTTTATGGTCGGTATGGATGACAAATTCATGAGGGTGAAGATAATGTTCCCATTCATGCAAAACTCACACTAAAGCATATAGCTCTTTGTCATAGATGGGGTAATTGAGTTGCGCTCCGGAAAGTTTCTCACTAAAGTAAGCTATGGGGCGCTTCTCTTGCGCTAACACACCTCCTATGCCATTACCACTAGCAACGCAATGAATTTCAAAGGGTTTGTCAAAGTTTGGTAATGCAAGCACGGGAGCATGAGTAAGCAAATTCTTAAGCTCATTAAATGCGATATCTTGGGATGGTCCCCAAATAAAAGGCACATTTTTCTTACTCAAAGCATGCAAAGGTGAAGCAATGGTGCTAAAATCCTTCACAAATCTACGATAGAAACCGGCTAGACCAAGAAAAATACGCACTTGTTGCAAGTTGGTTGGTTGAGGCCAAGTTTTAATAGCATTGATCTTAGATTCATCAACATGAACACCCTTAGAAGACACAACAAAACCCAAGAAAACAAGCTTATCAACACCAAAATGGCATTTGTCCATGTTAGCATAAAGGCGCTCTTTTCGGAGGGTTTGCAACATGGTTCTAAGGTGGATGACATGTTCTTTGAGGGATTTGCTAAACACAAGAATATCGTCAAAGTAGACCACAACAAATACACCAATATAGGGCCTAAGAAAAAAGTGCATGACTCGCATGAAAGTACCGTGTGCTTCGGATAAACCCATTGGCATAACAAGCCATTCATATAAGCCAAACTTGGTCTTAAATGCAGTTTTCCATTCATCACCTTCTTGGATGCGTATTTGATAGTAGCCACTTTTAAGATCAATTTTTGAGAAAATGGTGGCTCCGCTAAGCTCATCTAGCATATCATCTAGGCGTGGAATGGGGTAACGATAACGCACGGTGATAGCATTAATAGGACGACAATCGGAACACATGCGATATGTACCATCTTTCTTGGGAACAAGGATTACCGGGACGACACAAGGGCTCAAACTTTCACGTACATGGCCGTTGTCGACAAGTTGTTGTACTTGCCGTTGGATCTCCTTGGTTTCCTCGGGGTTGACGCGGTAGGGAGCCTTGTTAGGAAGGGGTGCTCCGGGGATGAGGTTGATTCGGTGCTCGATGCCTCGTAGTGGGGGTAGTCCCGGAGGTAGCTCATCGGGGAATACGTCTTGGAATTCCTGCAATAGAGAAGATAACACTAAAGGTATATTATGAGTGGTGTTAGCTTTTGGTGCCTCGTCCTTGCACAAAAGGACATAGTGCATGACACTTGATGGGTTCTCACACACTTCTCTCATCTCATGTTTGGTGGCAAATAGGACTAAGTTCTTCTTGTCGCTCATCATGGAGGCACTCAATTTGGCTTGTGGCGCTCACTCTCTTTTGGGTGGTTCGCTCTCTCACTATTTTCTCCACGATGGGTGGCTTGCTTGTCGGCGATCACTTGGCTTGGAGACATGGGACGTAGCACATACTCCTTGCCCTTCATCTTGAAGCTATAGTGGTTTGTACGCCCGTTGTGGATGACGCCTCGGTCAAATTGCCATGGCCGTCCAAGAAGTAGGTGGCAAACGGACATAGGAACAACATCACACTCCAAAGTGTCTTCGTATGCTCTGATTTTGAAGGAGACTTGGACCATGTGCTCGACTTGGATAGTGCCGGAGTCGCTAAGCCATTGAACTTCGTAGGGATGTGGGTGCTTGGCACAGCCCCAGATCAGCCCTTGTTTGACTTTGCTTGTTCCTCATGTCATCATGTTTAATTTTCAAAGAAACTTGAAATGGGGATGTTGAAACCCTAGCACCAAATGCATTCAACTAGGTTCAAATAAACAATAGTTTCAATTAACCCAAAATGCCTTTGAAAATGTTCATGATTTTTGATAAAGGTGAAAACCTCTGCCAAAAATGATGCCAATATTTATAGGTCATTTTTGGATTTTTGAATTAACTCATATTGTATTTGAATTGGGGCATTTAAATCCTATAAATATTTTAAATGCTCTAATAATTCTGAAACTAGTTGAGGGATGTTGGAAATATTTTCAAAAGTGCCCACAATTATTTTCAGGACTTTACAGAATGAATTAGTATTTTTGCTAATCCAAAACAGAGAAAGAAAATAGAAGACAGAAACTAAAGACAGAAATAAAAGAGAGATACCTGGGCCTTACCTGCAGCCCAAGTGGCTAGGCCAGCCCACCACTGTGGCGGCCCAGCCCAGCTAGCCCCCCCTGTCGTCTTCCTCCCTGGACAGGAGGACGAGCGCGTGCTCGCCGCACGCTGGCCACGCGCCGGCCACCTCCTGCTTACCTGCTCGCCGCTGGAGGCACCCGAGGGCGCCACGCACTCCCCTCAACCCCTCTCTCCTCTCCCTCACTCGCTGCTCTCTCTCCCGACCTCTTCCCCCTCCTCTGCTCCCTCTTCCTCTCTGCCCGAGCGGAGCTCGTCGCCGCCAATCGCCGTACCCATAGCCAGAGCCACCCCCTCGCCTCTCTGACGCATCCCCGAGCTCCGCGACGTCGTCCCCGACCCCCTCACCAAGCCACGCCCCGCCAGAAGCCCCGCAGCGCCGTCCCCGAGCTCATCTTCAATATTCGGCCGCCGGCAACTTCATCGTCGATTCGCCGCCGTCTGTGCTTCCCCGACCTAGCTAGCTTGCTCGTCGGAACCGCGGTGAGCTCTACCACCGTTTCCCCCTGACCCCGTGGTCTATCCCTCACCGTAGACGTCGTCCCCATGAGCTCCGAAGCTCGCCGGCGCCGTGCTTCATCGCCGTCATGGCTACCGACGTCGTAGCTTGCGCCTGGGCGCGTCATCGTGCTCGGGTTGCTCCTAGGAGACAATCCCGACCACCAGCTGGTCCTGCCGCGCACCGGAACATCAAACCCGTGCGTGTCCGAACTCCGGCCGCCGCCTTGGAGCTCGCCGTCGTCAGCTCCGGCCACCATAGGCCCGGCCGCCACCACCACCCGACGTGCGCCTGCAAGAGCTCTCCAATGAGCCCAAGAACGGCCTCGTCCGTGCCCTGTGGGCGTTTTCCGAGCCGCGCCGCCGTCTCGGGCCTCGCCGGCGTCGAGTCGCCGGCGGGTTTGACCTCGTTTGACCCGGGTTGACCCCAGTTTGACTCCCCCTGAGTCACTGATGTGTGGGCCCATGCTCTTAACTAAACTAGATTAGTATTAGTTTAGCGCTAATTAATCTGGATTAGTTAGGTTAGTCACTGACAGGCAGGTCCCACGGGTCAGGTTTGACCCTGACCAACCCGTTGACTCGCTGACGCAGTGATGACGTCATGCTGACGCAGTATTGGTTTTCTGGATTTAAAATAATTCAGAAAATTCCAGAAAATAGTATAAACTTCTAAAAATCATATAAAATCAATCGTTGCTCAGAATGGAATAATTTATATATGAAAATGATCAGAAAAATGCAATCTATCCATCTGTATCATTTTCATGCATGTCAAACTAAGTTATACCTGCTGTATAGGTGAAAACATGATAATGACATTATAAATGCTAAATATGGAGTTTGCATATGAACCCTTAGTTCATATGGACCTCATTTAAACTGTTGCTAGATGCATTAGTGTAAATCATAACATTCTTGACATGTCATGACCATGCATCATATTGTCGCATTGCATTGATTGTGTCCTTCTCTGTTTGCCGGTAACCGTCCCCTCTCAGTAGCCGATGCTCCGATGATGTGATCGATGACACCGATGAAGAACTATAATATCTTCAGAAGTGCCAGGCAAGCAAAACCCCCTTGTCCATCCCGATACAAACCCACTCTCTCGCTCCTGCTCTCTCTTACTGCATTAGGACAACAACGATTCATCTGTTACTTGCTGCGGTAGTTGAACCCCTTATCCTCTGCATGACCTGTCATTGCCACAGTAAATAGATGAAACCCACTAGCATGAGTAGGAGTTGTTTGAGCCCTGATGTGCCTAATCATTCATGCTTGTTTGTCATGCCTGCTACCGCTTAGAGTTGAGTGGGGTCTGATTCGTCGGGGATGAGTTGGGATGGTGATGAACATGTCCTACGGTGTGTGAGCTAAGTGTGTGAACACGATTTGGTAAAGGTAGTGGTGAGAGACCATGTAGGAGTACATGGTGGGTTGTCTCATTGAAGCCGTCCTCAGGAACTGAGTTCTGTGTTTGTGATCCATGATACAGTTACTACCATGCATTGGGCCCGAAACCAATGGACCCTCTCGGCTTCTTAATCACCCTTGTCCTCTGTCCAGGAGTTGCAAGTAGTTTCTGGTGTTTGTAGTATGCTAGAGGCCGTGGGCAGTGCTGACCGGAGGGGTGGGCTGTGATGCGGTAGGCACGTGGCACGGTGTACCGGGCGCCCGTTTGGTGTCTCGGGAACCCTGCACACATCGTTCGGGGCCGTATGTGGAAACCTCGGCCGGACTCCCTGCGGATGGAACCTGAATAGGCGATAAACCTGGACTAGAGACTTGAGTGTTTAGGTAGGCTGTGGCCGACACCCACGTTGGGCTTCCGCTTGAAGGTTGCCGAGTACATGTCGTGTAAACGGCGGTAAGTGGTGAGAGCGTGTGTGTCGAAGTACACCCCTGCAGGGTTAATATGATCTATTCGAATAGCCGCGTCCGCGGTAAAGGACTTCTGGGTTGCCTATAACAGTTCATAGACAAGTGAAAGTGGATACTCTAAAATGCGCAAGATAAGCGTGAGTGCTATGGATGGCGTTCTCGTAGGGAGACGGGAGCGGATCCATAGTGGAGTATTGATATGGTGAATATGTGGACTCGTGTGCGCCACCTCAAAAGAGTTACTTGCAGTCGTAGTTCAGGATAGCCACCGAGTCAAAGCTGGCTTGCTGCAGTTAAACTCCACCACCCCCTTTGTTGATACCGATGCATATGTAGATAGTTCTGATGTAAGTCTTGCTGGGTACATTTGTACTCACGTTTGCTTATTTTATGTTTTGCAGAGAGACGTCAGTCTCGCTAGTAGTTCCGTGTGGACTTCGACGTTTAGCTTGTTACCTCAGCTACGATCTTGTGCCCTCGGCAGGATCTAGTAAATAGTCAGGCTTCTCAGCCTTTTCATTTGTAGATGTCTGTACTCAGACATGTTAAGCTTCCGCATGTGTTTGACTTGTATGCTCTGAATGCTGGGTCGAGAGACCCATGTTTGTAATATCTGGCTCTTCGGAGCCTAATGAATAAATACTCTGAGTCGTAGAGTCTTGTTGTGATGCCATGTTGTATTTGCACATATCGAGCATATTGTGTGTATGATTGAAATGCTTGGTATGCGTGGGATCCGACAACCTAGTTGTTTATCCTTGGTAGCCTCTCTTATGGGGAAATGTAGTCTTGTGCTTCCATGAGCCATAGTAGTCCGCTACAGCCGGTTCACCGGAGTCCTGCTAGCCCAGCACTACTGCTCCGGAACACTTGACTGGCCGGCATGTGATTCACTTTGTTCCTGTGTCTGTCCCTTCGGGGAAATGTCACGCGGTGACATCCGGAGTCCTGCCTAGCCTGCTACAGCCCGGTTCACCGGAGTCCTGTTAGCCCAGTGCTATAGCCCGGATTCGCACGCTGCTGACCGACATGCTCGATGTTGATTCATGTATGCCTGTCCCCGTAAGTTAGTGCCACTTTGGGTTCACGACTAGTCATGTCGGCCTGGGTTCTCTGTCATATGGATGCTGGCGACATTATCATATACGTGAGCCAAAAGGCGCAAACGGTCCCGGGCCATGGTAAGGCGACACCCGTGGGAATACCGTGCGTGAGGCCGCAAAGTGATATGAGGTGTTACAGGCTAGATCGGTGTGACTTAGAATCCGGGTCCTGACAGCGTTTCATCTTGACTAGTTGGAGTTTGGAGCATAGTTCTTCACTTGCCAAGTTATGACAACTCCCTCCGTCGATGATGACCTTGACGGACCTTCCGTTGATGCCGGCCTTGGTGTGGAAGATATGGCATATTTGATCTTCATCTTGTTGATGTTGAAGACTCAAGACCTTGGAGACAACAAGTGCGGGGCTCGTATCTTCGTCACAAAAGACTTGATCATCTTCATGGTGCATGGCCACTTGCTCAAGGGCTTCCATTTCTCCTTCACTCATGGAGTCGTATGTACCATCGTCGTTGAAGATCATGGTGCGCTTGTTAGTACACTCGAAGGACTTGTGGCCTCGGCCACCGCATGTGAAGCATTTGAAGGAATTTGTCTTGATGGTCTCATCGGTTGGGGTAGATGATGATGAAGCTCTCGGCTTGAAGTTGCTTTAGTAGGAGGACGACTTGAGGTTGTCGAAGTTTTCTTGTAACTTGACTTGTCGCCGTTGCTTGTAGATGGCTTGGTTGAGGTAGAAGGTGTTGGAGTCGTTGAAGCTTGGTTGTTGGAGAAGCCATAGGACTTGGATGAGAACTTGGGGTACTTGAAGTCATCTTGCACTTGTCGTTCCGCCTTGGTAGCTTGATGCACTAGCTCGATGAGGTTGGAGTAGGGTTGGAAGTCGGCGATCTTCTTGATAGGATGATTGAGTCCATTCAAGAAACGTGCCATAGTTTGCTCATCATCTTCCGTGACATTGGCTCGTATCATGGCAATCTCCATTTCCTTGTAGTACTCTTCAACGCTCTTGGTTCCTTGCTTGAGGAGTTGGAGTTTCTTGAAGAGGTCGCGGTTGTAGTAGGTAGGTACGAAACATGCTCTCATGACATCCTTCATTTGCGCCCAAGTTGTGATGGGTGGTTCACCTCTTGCCGTTCGGCGCTCAATGACTTGTCCCCACCAAATGAGGACGTAGTCTTGGAACTCAAGGGATGCCATCGCGATATTCTTCTCTTCCTCATAGTTGTGCAAGCGGAAGATTTTGTCAACCTTCAATGCCCATGAAAGGTACTCTTCGGGATCATTGCTTCCGGAAAACTTGGGCATGGTGAACTTTAGCTTGCCGTAGCGTTGCTCTTCATTGTGTTGCGGTCGGGGATGATGACGCCCTTGACGTGGAGGATTGTCAACCTCATGTTGCTCTTGGTTTGGAGGGTTGTCAACCTCATTTTGCTCTTGGCGAACTTGGGGTTCTTGTTGAGGAGCTTGGGGAACTTGACAATGCACTCGAGCTTGATAGTTCCTCTCTTGAACTTCTTCGCGAAGCGCTTCTTGTTGCTCTCGCATTTGACCGTTGCGGTCGGCGATGGCGCGACTTGTTTAATGGAGGGCACGTTGGGCCTCAAGTGCTTGAGCTTCTCGATGTTGTTCTACTTGACGTACGTAGTGCCTCGGCACCTTGTTCGTCTTGGTGTAGTCTCACTCGTTCTTCCTCTTGTTGGCGTAGACGTTGTCGTTCTTGTGCTTGCACGGAAGTAGCTTGGTTTTGACGATGTCGATGTTCTTGCGCGTGAGCTTGCTCTTGAGAGTTGTTGTCATGTAGAGGATTGCGGTTTGCTTGACGGTCGTGGCGTGCGGCTCGTCGAAGAGTGTTCGATGTCGGGGTACTTGAGCCGGAGATGGTGTCGTCAGAGTGTCGACTTGAGCGGCTCCGTCTTGAGTAGGACGAAGCGGTAGAAGAGCGGTTGACCAACAAGGCACGAATCTCGTCCATTCTTGCATTGCTCTCTTTCTTTTGTTCGTCGAGCTTGTTCTCGAAGTAGTCTCTTGTACATTGCTCGGAGAGTCGCAAGTCGGTGGCGAGATGGTTGATGCGGCCGCTCATTGCTTGTTGCTCTTGATGCAAAGGTTGTGCACCAAAGAGGTGGCTCTTTGTGACGTAGGAGGTGAAGGAAATATGCCCTAGAGGCAATAATAAAGTTGTTATTTATATTTCCTTATATCATGATAAATGTTTATTATTCATGCTAAAATTGTATTAACTGGAAACTTAGTACATGTGTGAATATATAGACAAAACAGAGTGTCCCTAGTATGTCTCTGAAGGAAATATGCCCTAGAGGCAATAAT
Organism: Triticum aestivum; assembly: GCF_018294505.1. NCBI lineage: Eukaryota > Viridiplantae > Streptophyta > Magnoliopsida > Poales > Poaceae > Triticum > Triticum aestivum. Next base: position 155,135,615 of record NC_057799.1, on the reverse strand, counting down.
AAAGTTATTATTTATTTCCTTATATCATGATAAATGTTTATTATTCATGCTAGAATTGTATTAACCGGAAACATAATACTTGTGTGAATACATAGATAAACAGAGTGTCACTAGTATGCCTCTACTTGACTAGCTCGTTGATCAAAGATGGTTATGTTTCCTAGCCATAGACATGAGTTGTCATTTGATTAACGGGATCACATCATTAGGAGAATGATGTGATTGACTTGACCCATTTCGTTAGCTTAGCACTCGATCGTTTAGTATGTTGCTACTGCTTTCTTCATGACTTATACATGTTCCTATGACTATGAGATTATGCAACTCCCGTTTACCGGAGGAACACTTTGTGTGCTACCAAACATCACAACGTAACTGGGTGATTACAAAGGTGCTCTACAGGTGTCTCCGAAGGTACTTGTTGGGTTGGCGTATTTCGAGATTAGGATTTGTCACTCCGATTGTCGAAGAGGTATCTCTGGGCCCTCTCGGTAATGCACATCACTTAAGCCTTGCAAGCATTGCAACTAATGAGTTTGTTGCGAGATGATGTATTACGGAACGAGTAAAGAGACTTGCCGGAAACGAGATTGAACTAGGTATTGAGATACCGACGATTGAATCTCGGGCAAGTAACATACCGATGACAAAGAGAACAACATATGTTGTTATGCGGTTTGACCGATAAAGATCTTCGTAGAATATGTGGGAGCCAATATGAGCATGCAGGTTCCGCTATTGGTTATTGACCGGAGACGTGTCTCGGTCATGTCTACATAGTTCTCGAACCCGTAGGGTCCGCACGCTTAAAGTTAGATGACAGTTATATTATGAGTTTATGTATTTTGATGTACCGAAGGAGTTCGGAGTCCCTGATGAGATCAGGGACATGACGAGGAGTCTCGAAATGGCCGAGACGTAAAGATCGATATATTGGACGACTATATTCGGACTTCGGAAAGGTTCCGAGTGATTCGGGTATTTATCAGAGTACCGGAGAGTTACGGGAATTCGCCGGGGAGAAGTATTGGGCCTTATTGGGCCATACGGGAATAGAGGAGAGAGGCCAAAAGGAAGGAGGCGCGCACCCCCCCTCTGGTCCGAATTGGACAAGGGGTGCAGCCCCCTTTTCCTTCTCCCTCTCCCCCTCTTTCCTTCTCTCCTACTCCAACAAGGAAAGGAGGAGTCCTACTCCCGGTGGGAGTAGGACTCCCCCCTTTGCGCGCCCTCCTCCTTGGCCGGCCGCCTCCCCCCTTGCTACTTTATATACGGGGGCAGGGGGCACCCCATAGACACAACAATTGATATATTGATCTCTTAGCCGTGTGCGATGCCCCCCTCCACCATATTACACCTCGATAATATCGTAGTGGTGCTTAGGCGAAGCCCTGCGTTGGTAGAACATCATCATCGTCACCACGCCGTCGTGCTGACGAAACTCTCCCTCAACACTCGGCTGGATCGGAGTTCGAGGGACGTCATCGAGCTGAACGTGTGCTGAACTCGGAGGTGCCGTGCGTTCGGTACTTGATCGGTCGGATCGTGAAGACGTACGACTACATCAACCGTGTTGTGTTAACGCTTCCGCTTTCGGTCTACGAGGGTACGTGGACAACACTCTTCCCTTTCGTTGCTATGCATCACCATGATCTTGCGTGTGCGTAGGAAATTTTTTGAAATTACTACGTTCCCAACAGTGGCATCCAAGCCTGGTTTTATGCGTTAATGTTATATGCACGAGTAGAACAAAAGTGAGTTGTGGGCGATATAAGTCATACTGCTTACCAGCATGTCATACTTTGGTTCGGCGGTATTGTTCGATGAAGCGGCCCGGACCGACATTACGCGTACGCTTACGCGAGACTGGTTCTACCGACGTGCTTTACACACAGGTGGCTGGCGGGTGTCAGTTTCTCCAACTTTAGTTGAACCGAGTGTGGCTACGCCCGGTCCTTGCGAAGGTTAAAACAACACCAACTTGACAAACTATCGTTGTGGTTTTGATGCGTAGGTAAGAACGATTCTTGCTAAGCCCATAGCAGCCACGTAAAACTTGCAACAACAAAGTAGAGGACGTCTAACTTGTTTTTGCAGGGCATGTTGTGATGTGATATGGTCAAGACATGATGCTAAATTTTATTGTATGAGATGATCATGTTTTGTAACCGAGTTATCGGCAACTGGCAGGAGCCATATGGTTGTCGTTTTATTGTATGCAATGCAATCGCCATGTAATTGTTTTACTTTATCACTAAGCGGTAGCGATAGTCGTAGAAGCAATAGTTGGCGAGACGACAACGATGCTACGATGGAGATCAAGGTGTCGCGCCGGTGACGATGGGGATCATGACGGTGCTTCGGAGATGGAGATCACAAGCACAAGATGATGATGACCATATCATATCACTTATATTGATTGCATGTGATGTTTATCTTTTTATGCATCTTATCTTGCTTTGATTGAGGGTAGCATTATAAGATGATCCCTCACTAAATTATCAAAGTATAAGTATTCTCCCTGAGTATGCACCGTTGCAAAAGTTCTTCGTGCTGAGACACCACGTGATGATCGGGTGTGATAGGCTCTACGTTCAAATACAACGGGTGCAAAACAGTTGCACACGCGGAATACTCAGGTTAAACTTGACGAGCCTAGCATATAACAGATATGGCCTCGGAACACGGAGACCGAAAGGTCGAGCGTGAATCATATAGTAGATATGATCAACATAGTGATGTTCACCGTTGAAACTACTCCATCTCACGTGATGATCGGACATGGTTTAGTTGATATGGATCACGTGATCACTTAGAGGATTAGAGGGATGTCTATCTAAGTGGGAGTTCTTAAGTAATATGATTAATTGAACTTAAATTTATCATGAACTTAGTCCTGATAGTATTTTGTAAATTATGTTGTAGATCAATAGCTCGCGTTGTTGCTTCCCTATGTTTATTTTGATATGTTCTTAGAGAAAAATTATGTTGAAAGATGTTAGTAGCAATGATGTGGATTGGATCCGTGATCTGAGGATTATCCTCATTGCTGCACAGAAGAATTATGTCCTTGATGCACCGCTAGGTGACAGACCTATTGCAGGAGCAAATGCAGACATTATGAACGTTTGGCTAGCTCAATATGATGACTACTTGATAGTTTAGTGCACCATGCTTAACGGCTTAAAATCGGGACTTCAAAAACGTTTTGAACGACATGGACCATATGAGATGTTCCAGGAGTTGAAGTTAATATTTCAAGCAAATACCCGAGTTGAGAGATATGAAGTCTCCAACAAGTTCTATAGCTAAAAGATGGAGGAGAATAGCTCAAGCAGTGAGCATGTGCTCAGATTGTCTGGGTACTACAATCGCTTGAATCAAGTGGGAGTTAATCTTCCAGATAAGATAGTGATTGGCAGAATTCTCTAGTCACCATTACCAAGTTAGTAGAACTTCGTGATGAACTATAGTATGCAAGGGATGACGAAAGTAATTCCCGAGCTCTTCGTGATGCTGAAATCGACGAAGGTAGAAATCAAGGAAAACATCAAGTGTTGATGGTTGACGAGACCACTAGTTTCAAGAAAAGGGCAAAGGGAAGAAGGGGAACTTCAAGAAGAACGGCAAGCAAGTTGCTGCTCAAGTGAAGAAGCCCAAGTCTGGACCTAAGCCTGAGACTAAGTGCTTCTACTGCAAAGGGACTGATCACTGGACGCGGAACTGCCCCAAGTATTTGGCGGATAAGAAGGATGGAAAAGTGAACAAAGGTATATTTGATATACATATTATTGATGTGTATTTTACTAGTGTTCGTAGCAACCCCTCGGTATTTGATACTGGTTCAGTTACTAAGAGTAGTAATTCAAAACAGGAGTTGCGGAATGAACAGAGACTAGTTAAGGGTGAACTGACGATGTGTGTTGGAAGTGGTTCCAAGATTGATATGATCATCATCGCACGCTCCCTACACTTTCGGGATTAGTGTTGAACCTAAATAAGTGTTATTTGGTGTTTGCGTTGAGCATGAATATGATTTGATCATGTTTGTTGCAATACGTTTATTCATTTAAGTTAGAGAATAATTGTTGTTCTGTTTACATGAATAAAACCTTATATGGTCATACACCCAATGAAAATGGTTTGTTGGATCTCGATCGTAGTGATACAAATATTCATAATATTGAAGCCAAAAGATGCAAAGTTAATAATGATAGTGCAACTTATTTGTGGCACTGCCGTTTAGGTCATATTGGTGTAAAGCGCATGAAGAAACTCCATGCTGATGGGATTTTGGAATCACTTGATTATGAATCACTTGATGCTTGCGAACCATGCCTTATGGGCAAGATGACTAAGACTCCGTTCTCCGGAACAATGGAGCGAGCAACTGACTTATTGGAAATAATACATACTGATGTATGCGATCCGATGAGTGTTGAGGCTCGCGGCGGGTATCGTTATTTTCTGACCTTCACAGATGATTTGAGCAGATATGGGTATATCTACTTGATGAAACATAAATCTGAAGCATTTGAAAAGTTCAAAGAATTTCAGAGTGAAGTGGAAAATCATCGTGACAAGAAAATAAGGTTTCTACGATCTGATCGCGGAGACAAATATTTGAGTTACAAGTTTGGCCTTCAGTTAAAACAATGTGAAATAGTTTCACTACTCACGCCACATGGAACACCACAGTGTAATGGTGTGTCCGAACATCGTAACCGTACTTTATTAGATATGGTGCGATATATGATGTCTCTTACCGATCTACCACTATCGTTTTGGGGTTATGCATTAGAGACAACTGCATTCACGTTAAATAGGGTACCATCTATATCCGTTGAGACGACACAATATGAACTGTGGTTTGGCAAGAAACCAAAGTTGTCGTTTCTTAAAGTTTGTGGATGTGATGCTTATGTGAAAAGCTTCAACCTGATAAGCTCGAACCCAAATCGGAGAAATGTGTCTTCATAGGATACCCAAAGGAGACTGTTGGGTACACCTTCTATCACAGATCCGAAGGCAAGACTTTTAATGCTAAATTCAGAATCTTTCTAGAGAAGGAGTTTCTCTCGAAAGAAGTGAGTGGGAGGAAAGTAGAACTTGATGAGGTAACTGTACCTTCTCCCGAATTGGAAAGTAGTTCATCACTGAAATCAGTTCCAGTGATGCTTACACCAATTAGTGAGGAAGTTAATGATGATGATCATGAAGCTTCGGATCAAGTTACTACCGAACCTTGTAGGTCAACCAGAGTGAGATCCGCACCAGAGTGGTACGGTAATCCTGTTCTGGAGGTCATGTTACTTGACCATGACGAACCTACGAACTATGAGGAAGCGATGGTGAGCCCAGATTCCGCAAAATGGCTTGAGGCCATGAAATCTGAGATGGGATCCATGTATGAGAACAAAGTGTGGACTTTGGTTGACTTGCCCGATGATCGGCAAGCCATAGAAAATAAATGGATCTTCAAGAGGAAGACGGACGCTGATAGTAGTGTTACTATCTACAAAGCTAGATTTGTCGAAAAAAGGTTTTTGACAAAGTTCAAGGTGTTGACTACGATGAGATTTTCTCACTCGCAGCGATGCTTAAGTCTGTCCGAATCATGTTAGCAATTGCCGCATTTTATGAAATCTGGCAAATGGATAAACAAAACTGCATTCCTTAATGGATTTATAAAGAAGAGTTGTATATGATGCAACCAGAAGGTTTTTGTCGATCCTAAATGTGCTAACAAAATATGCAAGCTCCAGCAATCCATCTATGGACTGGTGCAAGCATCTCAGAGTTGGAATATACGCTTTGATAAGTTGATCAGAGGATATAGTTTTATACAGACTTGCGGTGAAGCCTGTATTTACAAGAAAGTGAGTGGGAGCACTACAACATTTCTGATAAGTATATGTGAATGACATATTATTGATCGGAAATAATGTAGCATTATTCTGCAAAGCATAAAGGAGTGTTTGAAAGGAGTTTTTTAAAGAAAGACCTCGGTGAAGCTGCTTACATATTGAGCATCAAGATCTATAGAAATAGATCAAGACGCTTGATAAGTTTTTCTATGAGTACATACCTTGACAAGATTTTGAAGTAGTTCAAAATGGAACAGTCAAAGAAAGAGTTCTTGCCTATGTTACAAGGTGTGAAATTGAGTAAGACTCAAAGCCCGACCACGGCAGAAGATAGAAAGAGAATGAAAGTCATTCCCTATGCCTTGGCCATAGGTTCTATAAAGTATGCCATGCTGTGTACCAGATCTATTGTATACCCTACACTGATTTTGGCAAGGGAGTACAATAGTGATCTAGGAGTAGATCACTGGACAGCGGTCAAAATTATCCTTAGTGGAATAAGGATATGTTTCTCGATTATGGAGGTGACAAAAAGGGTTCGTCGTAAAAGGTTACGTCGATGCAAATTTTGATACTGATCCAGTGACTCTAAGTCTCAATCTGGATACATATTGAAAGTGGGAGCAATTAGCTAGAGTAGCTCCGCGCAGAGCATTGTAGACATAGAAATTTGCAAAATACTTACGGATCTGAATGTGACAGACCCGTTTACTAAAATTATCTCACAAGCAAAACGTGATCACACCTTATACTCTTTGGGTGTTAATCACATAGCGATGTGAACTAGATTATTGACTCTAGTAACCCTTTGGGTGTTGGTCACATGACGATGTGTACTATGGGTGTTAATCACATGGTGATGTGAACTATTGATGTTAAATCACATGGCGATGTGATCTAGATTATTGACTCTAGTGCAAGTGGGAGACTGAAGGAAATATGCCCTAGAGGCAATAATAAAGTTATTATTTATTTCCTTATATCATGATAAATGTTTATTATTCATGCTAGAATTGTATTAACCGGAAACATAATACTTGTGTGAATACATAGACAAACAGAGTGTCACTAGTATGCCTCTACTTGACTAGCTCGTTGATCAAAGATGGTTATGTTTCCTAGCCATAGACATGAGTTGTCATTTGATTAACGGGATCACATCATTAGGAGAATGATGTGATTGACTTGACCCATTTCGTTAGCTTAGCACTCGATCGTTTAGTATGTTGCTATTGCTTTCCTCATGACTTATACATGTTCCTATGACTATGAGATTATGCAACTCCCGTTTACCGGAGGAACACTTTGTGTGCTACCAAACGTCACAACGTAACTAGGTGATTATAAAAGTGCTCTACAGGTGTCTCCGAAGGTACTTGATGGGTTGGCGTATTTCGAGATTAGGATTTGTCACTCCCATTGTTGGAGAGGTATCTCTGGGCCCTCTAAGTAATGCACATCACTTAAGCCTTGCAAGCATTGCAACTAATGAGTTTGTTGCGAGATGATGTATTACGGAACGAGTAAAGAGACTTGCCGGAAACGAGATTGAACTAGGTATTGAGATACCGATGATCGAATCTCGGGCAAGTAACATACCGATGACAAAGGGAACAACGTATGTTGTTATGCGGTTTGACCGATAAAGATCTTTGTAGAATATGTGGGAGCCAATATGAGCATCCAGGTTCCGCTATTGGTTATTGACCGGAGACGTCTCTCGGTCATGTCTACATAGTTCTCGAACCCGTAGGGTCCGCACGCTTAAAGTTAGATGTCGGTTATATTATGAGTTTATGTGTTTTGATGTACCGAAGGAGTTCGGAGTCCCGGATGAGATCAGGGACATGACGAGGAGTCTTGAAATGGCCAAGACGTAAAGATCGATATATTGGACGACTATATCCGGACTTCAGAAAGGTTCCGAGTGATTCGGGTATTTATCAGAGTACCGGAGAGTTACGGGAATTCGCCGGGGAGAAGTATTGGGCCTTATTGGGCCATACGGGAATAGAGGAGAGAGGCCAAAAGGAAGGAGGCGCGCACCCCCCCCCCCCTCTGGTCCGAATTGGACAAGGGGTGCAGCCCCCTTTTCCTTCTCCCTCTCCCCCTCTTTCCTTCTCTCCTACTCCAACAAGGAAAGGAGGAGTCCTACTCTCGGTGGGAGTAGGACTCCCCCCTTGGCGCGCCCTCCTCCTTGGCCGGCCGCCTCCCCCCTTGCTCCTTTATATACGGGGGCAGGGGGCACCCCATAGACACAACAATTGATCTATTGATCTCTTAGCCGTGTGCGGTGCCCCCCTCCACCATATTACACCTCGATAATATCGTAGTGGTGCTTAGGCGAAGCCCTGCATCGGTAGAACATCATCATCGTCACCACGCCGTCGTGCTGATGAAACTCTCCCTCAACACTCGGCTGGATCGGAGTTCGAGGGACGTCATCGAGCTGAACGTGTGCTGAACTCGGAGGTGCCGTGCGTTCGGTACTTGATCGGTCGGATCGTGAAGACGTACGGCTACATCAACCGCGTTGTGTTAACGCTTCTGCTTTTGGTCTACGAGGGTACATGGACAACACTCTCCCCTTTCGTTGCTATGCATCACCATGATCTTGCATGTGCGTAGGAATTTTTTTGAAATTACTACGTTCCCCAACAGTCTCTACTTGACTAGCTCGTTAATCAAAGATGGTTATGTTTCCTGACCATAGACATGTGTTGTCATTTGATGAACGAGATCACATCATTAGAGAATGATGTGATGGACAAGACCCATCTATTAGCTTAGCATTATGATTGTTTAGTTTATTGCTATTGCTTTCTTCATGACTTATACATGTTCCTGTGACTATGAGATTATGCAACTCCCGAATACCAGAGGAACACTTAGTGTGCTATCTAACGTCACAACGTAAATGGGTGATTATAAAGATGCGCTACAAGTGTCTCCGATGGTGTTTGTTGAGTTGGCATAAATCGAGAATAGGATTTGTCACTCCGATTGTCGGAGAGGTATCTCTGGGCCCTCTCGGTAATGCACATCACTATAAGCCTTGCAAGCAATGTGACTAATGAGTTAGTTGCGGGATGATGCATTATGGAACAAGTAAAGAGACTTGCCGGTAACGAGATTGAACTAGGTATGATGATACCGACGATCGAATCTCGGACAAGTAACATACCGATGACAAAGGGAACAACGTATGTTGTTATGCGGTTTGACCGATAAAGATCTTCGTAGAATATGTAGGAGCCAATATGAGCATCCAGGTTCCGCTATTGGTTATTGACCGGAGATGTGTCTCGGTCATGTCTACATAGTTCTCGAACCCGTAGGGTCCGCACGCTTAACGCTCGATGACGATTTGTATTATGAGTTTATGTGATTTGATGTACCGAAGGTTGTTCGGAGTCCCGGATGAGATCACGGACATGACGAGGGGTCCCGAATTGGACTAGGGAGGGGGCAGCGCCCCCCTCTTTCCTTCTCCCTCTTTCCTTCTCCCTCTCCTACTCCTTCCTTCTTCTCCTACTTGGACTAGGAAAGGGGGAAACCTACTCCTACTAGGAGTAGGAATCCCCCCCTTGGGCGCGCCCCCTGTGGCCGGCCCTCCTCCTCCTCCCCTCCTTTATATACGGGGGAGGGGGGCACCCCATAGACACACAAGTTGATCTTAGCCGTCTGCGGTGCCCCCCTCCACAGATTTCCACGTCGGTCATATAGTCGTAGTGCTTAGGCGAAGCCCTGCATCGGTAACTTCATCATCACCATCAACACGCTGTCGTGCTGACGAAACTCTCCCTCGACCTCAGCTGGATCTAGAACTTCGAGGGACGTCACCGAGCTGAACGTGTGCAGATCGCGGAGGTGCTGTGCGTTCGGTACTTGATCGGTTGGCTCGCGAAGACGTTCGACTACATCAACCGTGTTACTTAACGCTTCCGCTTTCGGTCTACGAGGGTACGTGGACACTCTCCACGCTCGTTGCTATGCTTGTCCTAGATAGATCTTGCATGACCGTAGGATTTTTTTTGAAATACTACGTTCCCCAACGGTGGTATCAAAGCCAGGTCTATGCGTAGATGTTATATGCACGAGTAGAACACAAAGAGTTGTGGGCGATAATAGTCATACTGCTTACCAGCATGTCATACTTTGATTCGGCGGTATTGTTGGATGAAGCGGCCCAGAACGACATTACATGACCGCGTTCATGAGACTGGTTCTACCGCCGTGCTTTGCACACAGATAGCTAGTGGGTGTCTGTTTCTCCAGCTTTAGTTGAATCGAGTGTGACTATGCCCGGTCCTTGTTGAAGGTTAAAACAGCACACTTGACGAAAAATCGTTGTGGTTTTGATGCGTAGGTAAGAACGGTTCTTGCTAAGCCCATAGCAGCCACGTAAAATTTGCAACAACAAAGTAGAGGACGTCTAACTTGTTTTTGCAGGGCTTGTTGTGATGTGATATGGTCAAGACGTGATGATATATAAATTGTTGTATGAGATGATCTTGTTTTGTAACAGTTATCGGCAACTGGCAGGAGCCATATGGTTGTCGCTTTATTGTATGAAATGCAATCGCCATGTAATTGCTTTACTTTATCACTAAGCGGTAGCGATAGTCGTAGAAGCAATAGTTGGCGAGACGACAATGATGCTTCAATGGATATCAAGGTTTCAAGCCGGTGACGATGGTGATTGATACGTCTCCAACGTATCTACAATTTATGAAGTATTCATGCTATTATATATTCTGTTTTGGATGTTTAATGGGCTTTATTATACTCTTTTATATTATTTTTGGGACTAACCTATTAACGGAGGCCCAGCCCAAAATGTTGTTTTCTTGCCTATTTCAGTGTTTCGAAGAAAAGGAATATCAAATGGACTCCAAACGAAATGAAACCTTCGGGAGAGTTATTTTTGGAACGGAAGCAATCCAGGAGACTTGGAGTAGACGTCAGGGAAGCTTCGAGGAGTCCACGAGGCAGGGAGGCGCGCCCTACCCCCCTGGGCGCGCCCCCACCCTCATGGGCCCCTCGTGGCTCCCCTGACCGACTTCTTTCGCCTATAGATATATCCATATACCCTAAAAACATCGGAAAACACAATAGATCGGGAGTTCCGCCGCCGCAAGCTTCTGTAGCCACCAAAAACCAATCAGGACCCTGTTCCGGCACCCTGCCGGAGGGGGGATCCCTCACATGTGGCCATCTTCATCATCCCGGCGCTCTCCATGACGAGGAGCGAGTAGTCCACCCTCGGGGTTGAGGGTATGTACTAGTAGCTATGTGTTTGATCTCTCTCTCTCTCTCTCGTGTTCTTGATATGGCATGATCTTGATGTATCGCGAGCTTTGCTATTATAGTTGGATCTTATGATGTTTCTCCCCCCTACTCTCTTGTAATGGATTGAGTTTTCCCTTTGAAGTTATCTTATCGGAATTGAGTCTTTAAGGATTTGAGAACACTTGATGTATGTCTTGCATGTGCTTATCTGTGGTGACAATGGGATATTCACGTGATCTACTTGATGTATGTTTTGGTGATCAACTTGCGGGTGCCGTAACATTGTGAACTTATGCATAGGGGTTGGCACACGTTTTCGTCTTGACTCTCCGGTAGAAACTTTGGGGCACTCTTTGAAGTACTTTGTGTTGGTTTGAATAGATGAATCTGAGATTGTCTGATGCATATCGTATAATCATACCCACGGATACTTGAGGTGACATTGGAGTATCTAGGTGACATTAGGGTTTTGGTTGATTTGTATCTTAAGGTGTTAATCTAGTACGAACTCTATGATAGATCGAACGGAAAGAATAGCTTCATGTTATTTTACTACGGACTCTTGAATAGATCGATCAGAAAGGATAACTTTGAGGTGGTTTCGTACCCTATAATAATCTCTTCGTTTGTTCCCCGCTATTAGTGACTTTGGAGTGACTCTTTGTTGCATGTTGAGGGATAGTTATATGATCCAATTATGTTATTATTGTCGAGAGAACTTGCACTAGTGAAAGTATGAACCCTAGGCCTTGTTTCAACGCATTGCAATACCGTTTACGCTCACTTTTATCAATAGTTACCTTGTTGTTTTTATAATTTCATATTACAAAAACCCATATCTACCATCCATATTGCACTTGTATCACCATCTCTTCGCCGAACTAGTGCACCTATACAATTTACCATTGTATTGGGTGTGTTGGGGACACAAGAGACTCTTTGTTATTTGGTTGTAGGGTTGTTTGAGAGAGACCATCTTCATCCTACGCCTCCCACGGATCGATAAACCTTAGGTCATCCACTTGAGGGAAATTTGCTACTGTCCTACAAAACTCTGCACTTGGAGGCCCAACAACGTCTACAAGAAGAAGGTTGTGTAGTAGACATCAAGCTCTTTTCTGGCGCCGTTGCCGGGGAGGTGAGTGCTTGAAGGTATATCTTTAGATCTTGCAATCGAATCTTTTAGTTTCTTGTTATATCACTAGTTTATTCTATAAAAGAAAACTACAAAAAAATGGAATTAAGGGTGCCACATATGCTTCATCTTTTTAATGTCTTTCGTGAAAATGATGGAAAGGAAAATTTTGCTCAAGTACTAGAAGAAGAATTACATAGAATGCTTGGCATAAAATATGTGAATGATGAGCATGATTGCAATGTTGTTAGTATGAATTCTTTGAATACCCATGATGCTAATGACATGCAAAGCCACAAGCTTGGGGACGCTATGTTTGATGAAGATGATTTGTTTAGTCCCCCAAGTTTTGATGAGAATATTTATTATGATGAAAGCATGCCTCCTATTTATGATGATAATTATGAAAGTGGATTTGAAGAGGTCATGACTTTATTTAGTGATGATTCCACTATTTTGGAAGAGGTTCCAATTGATTATGAGAACAAGGTTGCTATCTATGATGATTATAGTGATGACTAGTATGCTATTAAGAATAATGATAACCATGAAACTTGTCATCATGATTTTAGTTTTCAATTGGATTATGCCTCACATGATAATTATTTTGTTGAGTTTGCTCCCACTATTATTCATGAGAAGAAATTTGCTTATGTGGAGAGTAATAAAAATTCTATGCTTGTGCATCATGAGAATAATGCTTTATGTGATGGTTATATTGTTGTATTCATTCATGATGCTACTGAAAATTATTATGAGGGAGGAATATATGCTTGTAGGAATTGCAATAATATCAAGTTTCCTCTCTATGTGCTTAAAGTTTTGAAGTTATGCTTGTTTTGCCTTCCTATGCTAGTTGGTTATTGTTCTCATAAGTTGTTTGCTCACAAAATCCCTATGCATAGGAAGTGGGTTAGACTTAAATGTGCTAGTCATATTCTTCATGATGCTCACTTTATGTTTCAGTTCTTATCTTTTATGTGAGCATCATTGAAATCATCATGCCTAGCTAGGGGCGTTAAATGTTAGCGCTTGTTGGGAGGCAACCCAATTTTTATTTTTGTTCTGTTTAGTAATAAATAAATCATCTAGCCTCTGGTTAGATGTGTTTTTATGTTTTAATTAGTGTTTGTGCCAAGTAAGACCTATAGGATCTTCTTGGATGATAATTATTTGATCTTGCTGAAAAAGACAGAAACTTTCTGATCACAAAAACAATTGTTAAAAACCATTAGAAAGTGATAAAATACTGATTCCAATTACAGTAGATCAATAATCAAATTATCTAGGTCGTCCTATTTTGGCAGATTTTTCTGAGTTTCAGAAGTTTGCGTTTGATGCAGATTACTACAGACTGTTCTGTTTTTGACAGATTCTGTTTTCTATGTGTTGTTTGCTTATTTTGATGAATCTATGAGTAGTATCGGAGGGTATGAACCATAGATAAGTTGGAATACAGTAGATATTACACCAATATGAATTTAGAATGAGTTCACAACAGTATCTAAGTGGTGATTTATTTTCTTATACTAACGGAGCTTACGAGTTTTCTGTTAAGTTTTGTGTTGTGAAGTTTTCAAGTTTTGGGTAAAGATTCGATGGACTATGGAATAAGGAGTGGCAAGAGCCTAAGCTTAGGGATGCCCAAGGCACCCCAAGGTAATATTCAAGGACAACCAAAAGCCTAAGCTTGGGGATGCCCCGGATGGCATCCCCTCTTTTGTCTTCGTTCATCGGTAACTTTACTTGGAGCTATATTTTTATTCACCACATGACATGTGTTTTGCTTGGAGCGTCATTTTATTTTCTTTTTTTTGCTTGCTGTATGAATAAAATACCAAGATCTGAAATTCTTAAATGAGAGAGAGTCTTCACATAGCTACATAATTATTTAACTACTCATTGATCTTCACTTATATCTTTTTGTTTTTGGAGTAGTTTGTCATTTACTCGTGTGCTTCACTTATATCCTATGAGTAAATGGTTGAATGATTTGAATGTCATAAATCTGAAATTATATATGTTTCATATGCCTTTCCCATGGGGAGTAATGCCTTCACATATAAGAAGTAGAGGTGGTAAAAAAAATTGAAGGTTAGCAAACATGGTATTGGTCACTTGAACAATTCATGAAAGAATATTGAAGGAAGAGATATTTCACATATAAATATACTATCTTGGACATCTTCTATGATTGTGAGCCCCATTAATTATTTTCAAACCTGAGAAAATTAGTTAAAGTTGGACAAGGAAGACAACATAATGAGTTATGCTTGGGTATATTTGTATAGAAATTATATTGTTATGGATCCTCTAACATGTGGTGCTTGCTATTTAGAATCCTTTGCTAGCCAAAATATCTGTACTAAGCGGGAATACTGCTTGTGCATCCAAATTCCTTGAACCAAGTTTCTTCCATGAGTGTCCACCATATCTACCTATATGCGGTATTTACCTGCCGTTCCAAGTAAATTTGCATGTGCCAAACTCTAAACCTTCAAATAATAATCTGTTTTGTATGCCCGAATCGCTCATGTAGCGACTAGGGACTGTCAGTATCTTCCATGCTAGGTGGGTTATTCTCACGATCACTACTAGGGAAAAGGCTAGCAGCAGCGCGGGTTTTAGGTGTATCAGTAGCGCGGGACCGACGCTACTAATAAGGCGCTTCAGCTAACACGTAGCAGTAGCGCGTGCTCACCGGCGCTACAGCTATACAAGTGTAGCAGCAGCGCGCTTCGTGGAAGCTCGCTACTGCTAATAGCTCTAGCGCGTGTTTCCTGGACGCGCTACTGCTATCGTGGCACTGCTGCTAACTTTTCTCCACTCGCTACTGCTAATTTTAGTAGTTTTTGTTTTTTCTGCATATTTGTTTTGTATTTGAACAGGCTTTACAAAAGAATCTTTAGCAGATACAAATGTCATCATGATACACATACCAATGGCTACGAGACCACAAATGTAATCATAGCATATACATACAAATAGTCTCATCATAATCATCATCCAATACAAAGTGGTATCTCGTCATCATCTCGAAAATAGCGATATATGCAAGTCTCGAATACTTGCAACTACAACGTCATCCATCTAAACAATGGTATATGCTAGAAGAGCTATCACTATGAGTGAGAGCGGAACTATGCAGTACATGAGGCGGCGGTTACGAGTCCTCTCTCGCGCTAGCGTGAACCTCAACTAACTAGCTTCTCCTTCTTGTCTGCTTTTGAAGCCTTTATGGCTGGCGCCCGAGACCCCATTCACTTGCGCCTGACACTCAGGCCACTCGTTGTACACCCCCGGAACCTTCCCTTTGTACACGACATAGCACCGTCATCTCGCCATCAAGAAACTAGGTACCTGTTAGAGATGCATGTTCATCAAGAGGATGTACAATCATATGCAACAAAATATATATATATATATATATATATATATATATATATATATATATATTAGAGCAACACGAAAAAGAAAGGGTTAATTAGCAACTAGATGCAACATACACTACGCAAACTAATTAACTAGAGGTACGCAGGTCATCGTACCCAAACAAACAAAGTAGTGTTACGGAAGTTCGGCAGGGACCGTGGACATCACAAAGTTTCATCACTACAGAAAGTATACAAGTTCAACCGACACATATCATCATCATCGCCATCGTAAATCACTAGAAGTTTGTAACATCCCAAATTTTCAATTTGGAATGTTATACATTAGATCATCATGCATAACATACTTTATTGCATTTTTTCGCGATCCTAGAAATTCCACGCAACTCAAGGACCCACGGAGAGAGTTGGGGATTTCGTTATTTTCATATTTGGGTTTTCTCAAATTTTGAAAATAGGATCATTTGTTTTAATTATTTTCTCTTCGAAAATATTTCATATCAAAATATATGAGAGGGGATAAAATGACTTCTCCAAAAATAATGAAATATTGGAGGAAAAATATTAAAAACAAATATTTCATTTTATTTGGATTTTATTTGATTTTATTTGAATTAGGAAAAATACGGATTTTTCAAAATTGCATTTCAGGCCCAAATAAATGTTCATCTTGTCCGGCTTATTTTTAGAGGACAGGGAAAATTTATTTCGGGATTTTTGGAGTCCGTTTAGTATTTCTTTTCTTACTTTTTCTGCACGTCCGAATAATTAAAAAAAAAGTCAACCGACTCCGGGCCGTACCCGACCGGGACTCCTCGGGCCGGCCTTTATAAGCCGTGACCCCGGCGCCCCAGCCCACCCGAGCCGCCCCGCAAAACCCTAGCCTCGATCCGCCGCCGCCGCCCGTAGCCGCCGTCGCCGGAGCTCCGCCGCCCCTCACCGGACCTCACCGCCGCCGGCGGTAGCCGCCCGCGCCGCTGCCGGTTTTCTTCGGAAAACCGTGGGTTTTTTTTAGGAAACCGCGATTTTTTTTATAGATCGATTTAGTTTTTTTTCGGTTTATTTTATTTTGCGGACGTTCGTCTGTACGTTCGTTTTAACGAACGGTTTCCATCGTTTAACCGCAGACAGCGAATGTTCGTTCGTTAGCCTGTTCGTCAGTTTTTCTTTTTCTCGGATTTTCGGCGATTATTTTTTATCGCGATTTCCGATCTGTTTTTCGTTTTAGTATAACTTTTTGCTCGTTTATCGGAATCAGGCGATTCAAGCGCCTAGAGTTTCATCCCAAAACCCTCTTTCTGTTTAACCAACTCAAACAAGTTTTTGCTACTGTAAAATTTGACTTAGGTCCAGATTAGTAAACAAAGCTTGTTTCTTTCGCCTTTTGAGTTTTGTTGCTTCGTTCGATTTGATTCTTTTTGCAAACCGGAGTTCTTAAGTTGAACTTTCTGATTAGATCTCTTATTTTGAGTTTTACTCGTGCACCCTTGCTTGATTGCTTATGTATGTATTGTTTGTTTGCGATAGAGTACCCGGAGTGCGAAGCGTGCTACTACGAGTCTCTAGGTTTCACGGATCATCAGCAAGGCAAGTAACACTTTGATCATACCTCTTTACCACCCAGTTTTATTGCATTAGATCAATCCTCAAACAATTGCATGATTAGGATCTGATTAATATGTGGGTTTTGGGAAGTAGATGAGGTAGTACATATTGCCCTGTTTATTATCAAACCTTTGGGAGTTACTTCTACGTTTGCTTATATTGCTATGCTATGCTCGTAGACGTGGATTGGGTTTGAGAGTTTTTCATGACAGATGTGAGATTGTTGATTAATGGTTCAACTTAAGGTGGCTATTTTAATTTACATCTGGGTGGATTGAGGCACCTGGAGAATCCAGTGTTGCCTGTATTTTTGGATATCCCGGAGTACCCGTGTGATCATCCTATGGACCGCCACCTAGGCTCAAAGGGATCATGAGATTATTCATGCTAGAAACTTCCGTGTGCAGCCACAAGCTATTATGGGCTCTAGCATAGTTAAGTAGGTTACATGACCTCTTGAAGAGGTGGGCTAGCAGATGTAGGGGAAAGTAGGTGTAACTGTCCACCCGGAGTAAAGAGTAGTGTTTCTGAAAGGCTGTGTCTCGGTCATCCGTTTCTCAAACACCTTGTAGTGCGAGAAATCAAGCTGAGGCGATCAAGTCTTGTGGGGAAAAGTGCGCAAACCTCTGCAGAGTGTACAATCTAATCATGGTTAGTCGTGTCCCCGGTTATGGACGTCTTGAGTATCTAGTTCTTGGATTATCATGTGAATCTCATCATCAAGTTACTTAATTTAATTTGATTGGGTTAATCACGTTCTTAATTGGGATTGAGTTGGAGGTACCTTCCCAATGTTTAACAACCACCATGATAGTTAAATAAAATTTATTCCTTTGTGGTAGGGAAAAATTGGCTTTTCGCAAAACTGTAACCATAGAGCTTTCCACCAGCCAAATATGCATGTAGTGATAGCATTATTCTGTTCATTACTCTCTATGTGTTACATTGCCAGCATATTCCATGTGCTGACCCGTTTTCGGGCTGCAACGTATCATGTTGCAGACTTTTCAGACAACGAGTAAGGAGCCTTAGGTCGTGGTCTTATACTCAGTGATGCCGTTGGAGTTGATGGACTCATTTTATCTTCCAAGCCTTCCGCTGTTATCGTATTTAGATGGCCTTAAGCCATATTTATTGTAATGAGTTCTCTCTTGAGCTATTCGATGTAATAAGTGTGTGATTGCTACTCTGTAATAAATCCTTCAAAGTACTGTGCGTGTCTGCATTACCGATCTAGGGATGACACTGATGCACGGAGACTAGACTGTTTGAGGTCTGGTCGCTACAAAGATGGTATCAGAGAACACGCTGACTGTAGGACACGACCACTGAGCTAAAGCCCTAGAATCACCACTCTCTTCTCATTTCTTACTCCTCTCCTTTCTTCCACTCTTTTAGGATGGCGGATGCAAGGAACAAGTTCGTGCAACCAGATGAGGATACACCTTTTGGACGACACTTGAAGGAAGTTACTAAGTACCTGAACATCGGAATACCAAGCTTCACCGGGACCTACAACGCCACACTACCAGAAGAGGAGCGCTGGATGATTCAAGTTCAAGTTCCAGGAAGGACGTTCACGCCAGTCACTGAGCCCATAGAGTTTTCCTTTGATGCACCAACCTGGAGTCTAGGAAAGAGCATGGCAGCCCACATCACCATGGGACGCATTGGAGAAGTGTATCACAATGATCTCAAGGATACTATCTATCAGATTTGTGGGCGCCGAGACGAGCAATGGGAGATGATCAGTACCAGGAAGGATAGATCTATTGCAGCTTTCATTCAGGAGTTAAACCAGCACATTCGTCGCCAGGAGAACCAGATGTGCGCAGACATGATAGATCTGAAGAAGGCAAAGACTAGGATCACGGAGCTGGAAGAAGAACTCAAGGCTACACGCGAGGATTATATGGAGGAAATCGTCGCACTAGTGGAGAAGAATGGTGACCTGACAAAGAAGCTAGGATTTTTCATGGGAGACCCAGCACCAGGAGGAGATGACGACGATTCTACTTGCCCGGAGAATTACATCATCATCGACGACACCGACTCGGACCCCAGTGATGATGATTGGGAGGATGAAGCCGGAGCAGATATCATGGAGTCTTCGACTGAGCAATTTTTCTAGTAGACCACCAAATTAGTAGTAGTATTCCACCATGTATATAGTATAGTCCAAGCACTATGTAACGATAGTTAGATTGATTGTATGCCTTGTTTGAATTGATTGGAGTGATATGATTGTGTTTGTCTCATGTGCATATGGGTAGTGTTTTCCCTCTAGATCTCATTCTATCCTATTTTCTCATCTTTTCTAAAACCCATCAGATGCCTCCGAGACGCGACACCGGATTTGTTTTCCCATCGGAGATCACTTAGTTGATTCAGCGCCAGAATGCCCTGATGCAAGTGCTAGTTCAGAACCAAGGCAACAACAACAACAACCCACCACCCCCACCACCTGTTGATCACTTAGCCCGATTTCTTAGGCTGAATCCGCCGGTGTTCTCCAGTAGCACCGAGCCGATTGTGGCAGATGATTGGCTCCGCAAGGTTGGAAGGGAGTTGACCACTGCAGGATGCACAGATGCGGAGAGAGTGCGTTTTGCCGCACATCAGCTTGATGGACCCGCATCATCATGGTGGGAGAATTACATAGCCACTCACCCCATTGACACTGTCACGTGGGACCAGTTTCAGCAAGCTTTCTGTACTGCCCATGTTTCAGCAGGAGCTATGGCCATGAAGAAGCGTGAGTTTCGCAACTTACGCCAAGGAGGACGTACCGTTGGCCAGTACGTGGAGGATTTTAGTAAGTTAGCACGTTATGCCCCAGATGACGTTGCTACGGATGCAGCTAAGCAGGAGAAGTTTCTGGAAGGACTGAATGATGAGCTGAGCATGCAGTTGATGGTGGCAACTTTTAACAACTACCAGGAGTTGGTAGACAGAGCTCTCATGATTGAAGGGAAGCAGCAGCAGATTGAGAGCCGTAAGAGGAAGTATGGACAAGAAAAGTATAGTACAAGAGCTCATCAGAAGTCTCGTTTTACCCCGAACTCGGGAGGACACCTTCAGCATAACCATGGAGGTCACAATCACAATGGAGGGAGCTCGCACAATCATAGTGGCCCCAAGAATGGCAACGGGAACGGAGGAAGCAACGGACAGAACCGTACCAACCCATCAACCCCAGCCAAGAGGGATCTAAGCCACATTACTTGTTTCAAGTGCCAGAAGACTGGACATTATGCCACTGATTGTCTGGAAGCAAAGAATGGAAATGGCAATGGAAGCTCGAGGAAGAAGCCGAACCCTTTCAACAGGGGACAGGTGAACCACGTTAATGTGGAGGAGGTTGAATCATAGCCTGATGCAGTAATAGGTAAGTTTTTGGTTAAGTCATTTACTGCAATCGTTCTTTTTGATACTGGTGCATCACATTCATACATATCAAGGGGATTTGTGGATAAGTTTAAGTTGCCCACCAAAGTTCTTAGAACACCTATGTTAGTAACCTCGCCAGGAGCAGAGTATATGGCCAGTCAAGGATGTTTTCAGATGCCATTGGCCATAGGTAGGCATGTTTTCCC
The DNA here is from genome assembly GCF_018294505.1 of Triticum aestivum. Taxonomy (NCBI): domain Eukaryota; kingdom Viridiplantae; phylum Streptophyta; class Magnoliopsida; order Poales; family Poaceae; genus Triticum; species Triticum aestivum. The sequence continues at coordinate 155,114,731 of NC_057799.1, read as the reverse complement.
CTCAGACCTAATAGTTTTGGAGTCACAAGGTTTGGATGTGATTTTGGGAATGGATTGGCTATCGATGTATGGAGGAAACATCGATTGCGCCAGTAAGACGATCTTGCTTACTACCCCAGAAGGAAGAAGGATTAAGTATGTATCCCGGCATGTGCCGAAGAGGACTCAAGTGAATTCCTTATCAGGAGTTGTACAGGAGGAAGTACCAGTGGTGAAGGATTTCCCTGACGTATTTCCAGAGGAGTTGCCAGGCATGCCAACGGATAGAGACATTGAGTTTTTGATTGAGCTTTTGCCAGGCACACGGCCAATATCTAAGAGACCGTACAGGATGCCCGCTAAGGATTTGGAAGAAATTAAGAAGCAGATTAAGGAGTTACTGGATAAAGGATATATTCGCCCAAGTTCGTCACCTTGGGGATCACCCGTACTTCTAGTGGAGAAGAAAGATGGATCGTTGAGGATGGTTGTTGAATATCGTGGTTTGAATGAAGTAACCATCAAGAAAAAGTACCCACTACCGATGATCAATGATCTGTTTAACCGACTACAAGGAGCTAAAGTATTTTCCAAGATTGATTTGCGATCAGGATACCACCAGTTGAAGATTCGAGAGCAGGATATACCCAAGACAGCTTTTACCACAAGGTATGGGCTATATGAGTACACCGTTATGTCATTTGTCCTGACTAACGCACCCACCTATTTCATGAACATGATGAACAAGGTGTTTATGGAGTTTTTGGATAAGTTCGTCGTAGTGTTCATTGATGATATTCTGGTCTATTCGAAGAATGAAGAAGAGCATAAGGAGCATTTGCGTTTAGTACTTGGAAAGCTCAGAGAACATCAGCTATATGCCAAGTTCAGCAAGTGCGAGTTTTGGTTAAAGGAAGTTGGATTCCTTGGACATGTTATATCCGGAGAAGGAATAGTAGTAGATCCCACCAAGGTTAACACTGTGACAAATTGGGAGTCACCCACGACAGTTGGAGAGATCCGGAGTTTTCTTGGACTCGCAGGATACTACCGGAGATTCATTGAGAATTTGTCAAAGATTGCAAAACCTATGACCGAGTTGTTGAAGAAGGACACCAAATTCAATTGACTGAGGAATGTGAGGCTAGTTTCCAGGAGTTGAAGAAACGTTTGGTTACAGCCCCAGTGTTGATTCTGCCAGATCAACGCAAGGATTATGAAGTATATTGTGACGCTTCACGTCGAGGACTTGGAGCAGTGCTAATGCAGGAGGGAAGAGTTGTTTCGTATGCCTCACGACAACTTAAACCCCATGAGTTGAATTATGCTACACATGATTTGGAGTTAGCAGCCGTAGTTCATGCGTTGAAGACATGGAGACATTTTCTCATCGGAAACCATTGTGAGGTGTACACGGATCACAAGAGTTTGAAGTACATTTTCACGCAGAAGGAATTGAATCTCAGGCAAAGGAGATGGTTGGAGCTCATTAAGGATTATGATATGAGATTGCATTATCACCCAGGGAAGGCTAACATAATAGCTGATGCATTGAGCCGCAAGAGCCATGTCAACACGCTCATGACCGGAGAGTTACCCAAGGAGTTAGCCGAGAATCTTCGTGAACTATGTTTGGAAATAGTTCCAAGAGGCTTTGTAGCAGCATTGGAGATTCAGTCTACTTTGATGGATAAGATCAGAGAAGCTCAGAAGACAGACAAGGAGATTGCTGAGATAAAGGAAAGGATGAGTAAAGGAAAAGCCAAGGGATTTCGTGAGGATGACCACAATACCTTATGGTTTGAGGACCGCGTTTATGTGCCCAATGATCCGGAGATCAGGAAGTTGATCTTGCAAGAGGCCCATGATTCACCATATTCGATTCACCCAGGAAATACCAAGATGTATCTGGATTTAAAGGACAGTTTCTGGTGGACCGGAATGAAGAAGGATATTGCGGAGTATGTAGCAGTTTGTGATTTATGTCAAGAGAGTAAAGGCAAAGCATCAGAAGCCAGCAGGATTGTTACAACCATTGCCGATACCCGAATGGAAGTGGGATAAGCTAGGCATGGATTTTATCATGGGATTACCCAGGACTCATTCAGGCTATGACTCGATATGGGTTGTAGTCGATCGTTTGACGAAGGTAGCTCATTTCATCCCAGTAAAGACCACTTATACCAGTGCTAAGTTGGCAAAGATATACATGACCATGATCGTATGTCTGCATGGAGTTCCAAGGACCATCATATCAGATAGAGGAAACCAGTTTACTTCAAAGTTTTGGAATCAGTTGCACGAAACTTTAGGTACCAGGCTAGAGTTCAGTACAGCCTTTCATCCACAGACAGATGGACAGACCGAGAGAGTCAATCAGATTTTGGAGGACATGCTGAGAGCTTGTGCGCTTGATTATGGATCTAGTTGGGACGACAATTTTCCATATGCAGAGTTCTCTTACAACAACAATTATCAATCCAGTTTGAAGGTGGCCCCTTTTGAAGCTCTGTACGGAAGGAGGTGTAGGACACCGTTGTTGTGGGACGAAGTTGGAGACCGCCAGTTGTTTGGACCAGATTTGATTAAAGAGTCTCAACAGAAGGTGAAGTTGATTCGCGATAGGCTCAAGGTAGGCCAGTCCAGGCAGAAGAGTTATGCGGATTCTAAACGCAAGGAGACAGTTTACAAAGTCGGAGATAGAGTTTATCTTCGAGTATCACCACTTCGAGGAGTGAAGCGCTTTGGAGTTAAGGGAAAGTTAGCGCCATGTTTTGTAGGACCATACAAAGTTTTGGAGCATATGGGAGAAGTTGCTTACAAGTTGGAATTGCCCGAAGGATTGTCGGGAGTTCACGATGTGTTCCACGTATCCCAGTTGAAGAAGTGCCACGCGGAGATGGCTGAGATACCACTGAGAGATACAGTGCCACTGGAAGCGATTCAGTTGGATAGTGATTTGACCTACGAGGAGAAACCAGTTAAGATTCTTGAGTTTGCCAGCCGAGTCACCCGCAACAAGGTTATCAAGTTTTGCAAAGTTCAGTGGAGTCACCATACCGAGGAGGAAGCCACCTGGGAGCGAGAGGAAGATCTACGGAAGGACCACTCTCACCTATTTTCTAGCCAACCCGAATCTCGAGGGCGAGATTCATCTTAAGGGGGGTAGGTTTGTAACATCCCAAATTTTCAATTTGGAATGTTATACATTAAATCATCATGCATAACATATTTATTGCATTTTTTTGCGATCCTAGAAATTCCACGCAACTCAAGGACCCACGGAGAGAGTTGGGGATTTCGTTATTTTCATATTTGGGTTTTCTCAAATTTTGAAAATGGGATCATTTGTTTTAATTATTTTTCTCTCCAAAAATATATCATATCAAAATATATGAGACGGGATAAAATGACTTCTCCACAAATAATGAAATAATGGAGGAAAAATATTAAAAACAAATATTTGATTTTATTTGGATTTTATTTGATTTTATTTGAATTAGGAAAAATATGCGTTTTTCAAAATTGTATTTTAGGCCCAAATAAATGTTCATATTGTCCAGCTTATTTTTAGAGGACGGGGAAAATTTATTTCAGGATGTTTGGAGTCCGTTTAGTATTTCTTTTCTTACTTTTTCTGCATGTCCGAATAATTAAAAAAAAGTCAACCGACTCCGGGCCGTACCCGAGCGGGACTCCTCGGGCCGGCCTTTATAAGCCGCGACCACGGCGCCCCAGCCCACCCGAGCCACCCCGCGAAACCCTAGCCCCGATCCGCCGCCGCCCCGCGCCGACGCCGCCGGAGCCGCCGCCGCCCGTAGCCGCCGAAGCCGGAAGCTCCGCCGCCGGAGGTAGCCGCCCGCGCCGGCGCCGGTTTTCTTCGAAAAACCGTGGGTCTTTTTAGGAAACCGCGAATTTTTTTATAGATCGGTTTAGTTTTTTTCCGGTTTATTTTATTTTGCGGACGTTCGTCCGTACGTTCGTTTTAACGAACAGTTTCCGTCGTTTAACCGCAGACAGCGAACGTTCGTTCATTAGCCTGTTCGTCAGTTTTTCTTTTTCTCGGATTTTCCGCGATTATTTTCGATCGCGATTTCCGATCTATTTTTCGTTTTAGTATAACTTTTCGCTCGTTTATCGGAATCAGGCGATTCAAGTGCCTAGAGGTTCATCTCAAAACCCTCTTTCTGTTTAACCAACTCAAACAAGTTTTTGCTACTGTAAAATTTGACTTAGGTCCAGATTAGTAAACAAAGCTTGTTTCTTTCGCCGTTTGAGTTTCGTTGCTTCGTTCAATTTGATTCTTTTTGCAAACCGGAGTTCTTAAGTTGAACTTTCTGGTTAGATCTCTTATTTTGAGTTTTACTCGTGCACCCTTGCTTGATTGCTTATGTATGTATTATTTGTTTGCGATAGAGTACCCGGAGTGCGAAGCGTGCTACTACGAGTCTCTAGGTTTCACGGATCATCAGCAAGGCAAGTAACACTTTGATCATACCTCTTTACCACCCAGTTTTATTGCATTAGATCAATCCTCAAACAATTGCATGATTAGGATCTGATTAATATGTGGGTTTTGGGAAGTAGATGAGGTAGTACCTATTGCCCTGTTTATTATCAAACCTTTGGGAGTTACTTCTGCGTTTGCTTATATTGCTATGCTATGCTCGTAGACGTGGATTGGGTTTGAGAGTTTTCCATGACAGATGTGAGATTGTTAATTAATGGTTCAACTTAAGGTGGCTATTTTAATTTACATCTGGGTGGATTGAGGCACCTGGAGAATCCAGTGTTGCCTGTATTTTTGGATATCCCGGAGTACCCGTGTGATCATCCTATGGACTGCCACCCAGGCTCAAAGGGATCATGAGATTATTCATGCTAGAAACTTCCGTGTGCAGCCACAAGCTATTATGGGCTCTAGCATAGTTGAGTAGGTTACATGACCTCTTCAAGAGGTGGGCTAGCAGATGTAGGGGAAAGTAGGTGTAACTGTCCACCCGGAGTTAAGAGTAGTGTTTCTGAAAGACTGTGTCTCGGTCATCCGTTTCTCAAACACCTTGTAGTGCGAGAAATCAAGCGGAGGCGATCGAGTCTTGTGGGGAAAAGTGCGCAAACCTCTGCCGAGTGTACAATCTAATCATGGTTAGCCGTGTCCCCGGTTATGGACGTCTTGAGTATCTAGTTCTTGGATTATCATGTGAATCTCATCATCATGTTACTTAATTTAATTTGATTGGGTTAATCACGTTCTTAATTGGGATTGAGTTGGAGGTACCTTCTCAATGTTTAACAACCACCATGATAGTTAAATAAAATTTATTCCTTTGTGGTAGGGAAAAATTGGCTTTTCCTAAAACTGTAACCATAGAGCTTTCCACCAGCCAAATATGCATGTAGTGATAGCATTATTCTGTTCATTACTCTCTATGTGTTACATTGCCAGCATATTCCATGTGTTGACCCGTTTTCGGGCTGCAACGTATCATGTTGCAGACTTTTCAGACGACGAGTAAGGAGCCTTAGGTCGTGTTCTTATACTCAGTGATGCCGTTGGAGTTGATGGACTCACTTTATCTTCCAAGCCTTCCGCTGTTATAGTATTTAGATGGCCTTAAGCCATATTTTTTGTAATGAGTTCTCTCTTGAGCTATTCGATGTAATAAGTGTGTGATTGCTACTCTGTAATAAATCCTTCAAAGTACTGTGCATGTCAGCATTACCGATCCAGGGATGACACTGATGCACGGAGACTAGACTGTTTGAGGTCTGATCGCTACAAAGTTCCATCCTTCCATATCATCGAGGATGTACCCTAGCTTCTTGAACGGCGTGAGGTCTTGACGTTGCATGCCTATGCGAGTTTGGATGTCAGCTCGCGATATAGGGCCGTGGTGGAACATCCCCTTCTCATCGATGACTTCTTTCATGATGATCGTCGCAATGTCCCTTTGGATGCGAAAGAAATCATCTCTAAGTTTATAATCCGCTTCTCCATGAGAGTCTAGCCACTTGTGGATATGTTCATCATTTCTGCTTGTCATGCGAAGCTTTTGGTGATCCGTGTTGAACTCAATCATGAGATGGAGGATGTAGAATCCATCCTTCTTGCTTGGTTTTGGGACATGGATGCAACAGAAGTTAGTTTTATGCGCGAAACCCATCTTCTTGTTCCTTTGTTTCCTGATCTGCATGTGGCCACCTCTAATGCTGAAGCCTTGGAGAGCATCATCCAGAATATTCATTATGTGGGTGTAGTCCTTCTTCTCATAGTCTCTGGAAGGGTCGAAATACACGGCGTGGGAGACTCGCGAGTAAAGAACGATAAGGACGGCGCGCCCGTTGTTGCGGGGAAAAGATACCTCAAATTATTCTTCATATGAGCGAGAAGGAATGATTGAAATGTATGAAAGGGTTGTCCGGAACTGACTTACTTTGGATGATAAGGCAGGAGGACAATTTCCTGGTCCTTATTCTGTACCATGAAGTTTTGGAGGTAGTCCCTAGCAGTTTCACGCTCAAAGTCGCCGAGACTCAAGAAAGACTCGTGCATCAAGTACGGATCCGCCACACAGATTTGTGAGACTTCTTCTCTCTTCATGATGGAGCTCATATGTAGCGCAAAAAGGCAGACGATTGTAAAATCAAGCCACCTTGTCAGAAACATCTCAAAGATATGGTCAAACCACAGGAAGAACACCTCCGCGGGCCGTGTGCCGATGTAGCACTTCCCCTCAGGCACACGAGCCGCGTATGTCGGATATACTGGATCCTTCGAGGCTAGTAGGCTTTTCTCAGTCGACAACACATGGTCGTGCAGTCTCCTGAGATCCCCTGATAGTGCCTCCAGCGGTTTCGACGGTAGCATCGGCTCGCCCGTGAGATGGAACATGGCCGCACCTTTCACGAGTACACGCTCTTCAGAATCCATCATCTGGCTGCTATGTGCTCTGGCTTGTTTGGAGGCAGCTATCTTCCCCGATCTCTTCCTCTCCTTTTTCTTGGTCACACCTTCCAGACCCTTCCTTAACCCCTGCCCCAGTGTTCCCGGGCTAAGCACTGTACGACCCTCGGCTAGTTGAGCCTATGTTGAGGCGACATTTTCAGGCGTGTCCTGTGAGGATTTCATGAAGAGAGACTTTTTGCAATCCCTGCTACGACCTTCCTGCCCGGGCAGATCATCCATATCCTCATTAGCATGTTGATAGCCCGATTCGTCATATGGTTGACTCATCATATCTATGTCACAGTCATACGCGTTTGTATTGAGGAAACCCATTGGGTCGACCTCCATCTCATCATCCATTATATGTTCTACAGGACCGATTACATCAGCCAGTACTATTGCACCCCCTTCATCACGTCGTCCACCGCTCTCACCCGACACTACAGGAGCTGGTAATTGCGTAGGCGGGGTGGTGGTCTCCGCACATGGTTGTTGATGTGTGGTTATTGGTGTGCTCTTGGCCGGCTCTAGACGAATAAGATTCTTCGGCCATAGCAGCACCCAACCCTTGCAGTTTCCAATCCACGGCGGGGTCTTGTCGTCCTTCCCACAGGATGTACTGGAGGAGGCAAATGCTCGTGCCCCAATTTCACACTGGACAAGCTAACCCTGAAGTGCCCAGCGGGGATCGGCTGGTTGTGGAATGTGGGTTGCAAGGGGTTCATTATCATCCCCTTTCCCACGTCCACCTTCTGGCCTTTGATCAAGTAGAGTATGGTGCACGGGGTTTCTTTGGCCTGCAAACACATATGTCTATGGCATAAAACATTCGAAAGGCACGAAAATGGAATATTCTATATATATATATATAGGTTGGTGCGACATGTAATTACCGTGACGGCGTCGAGCTCAGCCAAAGACGAAGGCCCACCTAGCGCGCCAGAGACTGAGGACGGGCTGCTATGAGCGGGAGCAGCTGCGAGAGGAGGCCCGGTTGCGTAAGCAAGTGATGGTGCGGTGGTGGTGTTGTTCATGGAGTTGCTCCCGACGAAACTGGGCAACGGGAAATCATGTACCGTCTTGTCTGGATTTTCCTTTGTCCAGTTGATGATAGCTGGAACCAAGTTAGTAGCAAAATCATTTCTGCAGGCAGTTACAGCTGCATTGGCTGCTTGCAGTAGCAACTCATTTTTCTCCTCGGCTATTTTTTCGCATCCTCAGCTGCTTTTTTCTCGACCGCAAGCTTCACCTTCGCGTCGATGTCCGCCTGACTAAACTTCTTTTTCTGCTTCTTGGCCTCCGGGCCCTCATTGTAAAACACCTTCCACATGGCGCCATCTCCACCACCGTGCACACGACCATATTGCGGCCGCTGGCCCAAAGGGAGTCCCTTAAGTTCGTTCAAGGCCCGGTTGAGAGGGGTGTCCCACTTGGGCCTCATCGGAGAAGTAGGGCTTTCGGCTGCAAGTTGGTGTTGCTTCTCCTACAGAAGGAGCGTGAACCGTTTAGGAATGTGTAGTCGACTAGATATGGAGCTAAATGTAAGGTGGTAAAAGAATAATTACCAGTATTCTAATCAATTTCCTCGTGATCTTGTCCGTGTAAAAAACCTTCTTTTCCTTGTCCCACTTATAGCGGGCCCTGATGAAGTCACGCTCCAAGGGGTTGGTGAACTTCGCGAAGGGGTCTGGGAGACCCGCGGCTTCACGTTCCGCGTCCTCCTTATCCCATATGGGCCTTTTACCAAGGTAGCCACGGCTTCCGAGGCGATGCTTCCCCGTGTTCCTTTGCTGAAGGCTCTTGAATTTCACAGCCTTAGCCTTGGCTGCCTCGGTAGCGCAAGTGTCCTTGAACTTTTCGACCTCCTCTACCTTAAGTGTCGGATTTTCCTCCAGAATCTTGGACAGGGGTTCCTCAGCCTCAATAGCTCGTTTCACCCTCCCTTTCCAGGAGGCCAAATCATTGTTGAACATGCCCATGGCGTGATTGTTAATCCTTTTCATCTTCGGATCATCCCACGGTTCTTCTATGTTATCATCCCGGTCGGGGAAGTTGAATCTCTTGTGCAACTTCGTCAGGAGCAACTGCGTCAAATGTTCTTTACTCCTTAATATAATTCATCGTCGTTGATGCTCACGCATTCCCGTAGGATGCATCCTACTTGGTTCCCATAGCACTTGCGAGGTTCTTTCGGCTCTAATGGCTCAAACTTGCCAGGTGCCATCTTTGTGATCACTAGTCGTCCAATCCCTAGTTTGTTAGGTTTTCGTATCCTCTACTTCTTCTGCTTCTTCTTTTTGGTAGCGGCATCGGCGCCGGTACCATCCCCGCCGGTCTCGGCGCCGCCATCGGTCTCGGCGCTGCCATCGGTGCCGGCGCCGTCGGTGTCGATGTCGGCGTCAGTACCATCGTCGAGGCCGACCTGCAAACCTTGCTTAGCAGTCAAATAGTCGAGGTACTCTTGTTCACCCTCATAATCCATCTCGTCTGCATCTTGGTCAGAAGGCCCAGTTTCTTCGTTGTTCGACATGTTTCCTATGATTAAATCTCCTCGTTTAATTCTAAAAGTATGAAAAAAATGAGAAATGACATAAAAAAGAAATCTATGTTTGCCGGAATTTCGTTTCCCAGGAACTCCCAGCACTCGATATGCCTACTATCTAGCACAAATCATGCCAAAATTCACGAAAAATTTCGGCATGACCTTTGCTAAAAAATGGACATATCGAGCACCTGAAATTCACCGGAACGGAAATGAATCAACATTCCGGCATAATATAGGCCACTCGGATCATTTACCCTGCACATAATCATCATTTTCCAAATATAGCGGTTCCAAAACATCACATGTCCAAATGACATGTCCAAATTCCAAACATGACATGTCCAAAACATGACATGTCCACATATCACATGTCCAGTTCAAATTTGCATATAAATTCAGCCTACCTAAATTCAGCCAACCTAAATTTGCTTTAACAAGGGATGTTGATTTGGACAATTGCTTAAATGCTGCCTTTTCTTTTAACTACAATTGCTTAACCCTAAATTTATGTCCTGTTTTAAAACGTACCGTTCATAAAAAACTAGCTAAATTCATAACTAAATAAATAACCTAATTAACCTACTGCCCTAACTAAAACCTAAGTAAATTAACCAAAGAACCCTAGCTAGCAGAGAGATGAGGAGCGCTGGGGGGTTACAGAGGGTGCATGGGCGAGGAGGCAGGCCCGACGATGGCCGAGGTTGGGAGGGGAGGAAGCAGAGGAGGGAGGCGTGGCGCGTCAGGGTCGAGGGCGAGCGCCGGGGACGGGGGCGAGCGCTGGGGTCGGAGCCGACGCCGGGGTCGGGGCC
>NC_057799.1:155095416-155104442 GCF_018294505.1 Triticum aestivum | reverse complement strand
TATATATATATATATATGTTGGTGCGACATGTAATTACCGTGACGACGTCGAGCTCAGCCAAAGACGAAGGCCCACCTAGCACGCCAGAGACTGAGGACGGTCTGCTATGAGCAGGAGCGACTGCGAGAGGAGGCCCGATTGTGTGAGCAAGTGATGGTGCGGTGTTGTTGTTGTTCATGGAGTTGCTCCCGATGAAACTGGGCATCGGGAAATCATGTACCGTCTTGTCTGGATTTTCCTTCGTCCAGTTGATGATAGCTGGAACCAAGTTAGTAGCCAAATCATTTCTGCAGGCAGTTACAGCTGCATTGACTGCCTGCTGTAGCAACTCATTTTTCTCCTTGGCTATTTTTTCCGCGTCCTCAGCTGCTTTTTTCTCGACCGCAAGCTTCACCTTCGCGTCGATGTCCGCCTGACTAAACTTCCTTTTCTGCTTCTTGGCCTCCGGGCCCTCGTTGTAAAACACCTTCCACGTGGTGTCGTCTCCAGCGTCGTGCACACGACCATATTGCGGCCGCTGGCCCAAAGGGAGTCCCTTAAGTTCGTTCAAGGCCCGGTTGAGAGGGGTGTCCCACTTGGGCCTCATTGGAGAAGTAGGGCCTTCGGCTGCAAGCTGGTGTTGCTTCTCCTACAGAAGGAGTGTGAACCGTTTAGGAATGTGTAGTCGACTAGATATGGAGCTAAATGTAAGGTGCTAAAAGAATAATTACCAATAGTCTAATCAATTTCCTCGTGATCTGGTCCGTGTAAAAAACCATCTTTCCTTGTCCCACTTGTAGCGGGCCCTGATGAAGTCACGCTCCAAGGGGTTGGTGAACTTCGCAAAGGGGTCTGGGAGACCCGCGGCTTCACGTTCCGCGTCCTCCTTATCCCGTATGGGCCTTTTACCGAGGTAGCCACGGCTTCCAAGGAGATGATTCCCCGTGTTCCTTTGCTGAAGGTTCTTGAATTTCGCAGCCTTAGCCTTGGCTGCCTCGGTAGCGCAAGTGTCCTTGAACTTTTTGAACTCCTCTTCCGTAAGTGTCGGATTTTCCTCCAGAATCTTGGACAGGGGTTCCTCAGCCTCAATAGCTCGTTTCACCCTCCCTTTCCAGGAGGCCAATTCATTGCTAAACATGCCCATGGCGTGATTGTTAATCTTTTTCATCTTCGGATCATCCCACGGTTGTTCTATGTTATCATCCCGGTCAGGGAACTTGAATCTCTTGTGCAACTTCGTTAGGAGAAACTGCGTCAAATGTTCTTTACTCCTTAAGTCATCATCGTTGAAGCTCGCGCATTCCCGTAGGATGCATCCTATTTGGTTCCCATAGCACGTGCGAGGTTCTTCCGGCTCTAATGGCTCAAACTTGCCAGGTGCCATCTTTGTGACCACTAGTCGTCCAATCCCTAGTTTGTTAGGTTTTCGTATCCTCTGCTTTTTATGCTTCTTCTTTTCGGTAGTGGCATTGGCGCCGGTACCTTCCCCGCCGGTATCTTCCCCGCCGTACCTTCCCCACCAGTCTCGGCACCGCCATCGGTGTCGGAGCCGTCGGTGTCGATGTCGGCGTCAGTACCATCATCGAGGCCGACCTGCAAACCTTGCTTAGCACTCAAATAGTCGAGGTACTCTTGTTCACCCTCATAATCCATCTCGTCTGCATCTTGGTCAGAAGGCCCAGTTTCTTCGTTGTTCGACATGTTTCCTATGATTAAGTATCCTCGTTTATTTCTAAAAGTATGAAAAAATGAGAAATGACATAAAAAAGAAATCTATGTGCCAACACTCGATATGCCTACTATCTAGCACAAATCATGCCAAAATTCACGGAAAATTTCGGCATGACCTTTGCTAAAAAATGAACATATCGAGCGCCTGAAATTCACCGGAACGTAAATGAATCAACATTCCGGCGTAACATAGGACACTCGGATCATTTACCAAAATTGAACCAAAACATCACATGTCCAAATGACATGTCCAAATTCCAAACATTACATGCCCAAAACATGACATGTCCACATATCACATGTCCAGTTCAAATTTGCATATAAATTCAGCCTACCTAAATTTGCTGTAACAAGGGATGTTGATTTGGACAATTGCTTAAATGCTGCCTTTTCTTTTAACTACAATTGCTTAACCCTAAATTTCTGTCCTATTTTAAAACCTAGCTAAATTCATAACTAAATAGATAACCTAATTAATTAACCTACTGCCCTAACTAAAACCTAAGTAAATTAACCGAAGAACCCTAGCTAGCAGAGAGAGGGGGGGGTTATAGAGGGTGCAGGGGCGAGGAGGCAGGCCCGACGACGACCGAGGTTGGGAGGGGAGGAAGCAGAGGAGGGAGGTGTGGCGCATCGGGGTCAAGGGCGAGCGACGGGGCCGGGGGCGAGCGCCGGGGCGCGGCGGTGCGACGGGGGAGAGAGTAGGGATTTGGGGGGGAAAAGAGGCGGGATGATGCAGAGTGAGTGAGGATTTTGGGTTAAGTGGACGTAGCATTAGCGCGTTTAGACCAAACGAGCTACTACTATTACAGGCAGCGATAGCGGTTTTACACAGAAACCGCTACTGCTATCTTGACTAGCTGTAGCTCTTTTTCAGTAAACCGCTACTACTATAACCAGTTTCCCTTTTTCTTTTCCTTTATTTTCTCTCACTTTTTTTCCGAGAGCAGTGAATGAAGGGAAGGCGATATATATTGCATCATTTGACGGTTAATATGTATACAAAATAGGAATATATATATATATGTATGTATGTATATATATATATATATATATATATTACATCATTTGACCGATAAGATACGGTTCCTCAGCGTTGACGTTTTCGTTTTTGAGTCAGCTTCTTTCCTGTCTTGTTCGTTGAAGAATAATTGAGCCCCTCATTGTGACTTTGCCTTTTCCATGGAGTATGATTTTTCTTAGGTAATGTAGTATTGATTCTTATTTTGACGTATACTTCATCATCATCATCATCTTCCCTCATTGGGTTGCCGTACTGATTGTAGTCTTCCTCGTTGGCGACTCCATCCATTCCAATGATGTTCCTTTTGCCTCTCCTCACGACAACACGATTGGGATTGCGCGGGTCGGTTATGAAGAAGCATTGTGTCACGTGCTTAGCGTGTACCCATGGCTCGTTTTTTGCGATAGCGTTCACGGTAGCGCTCTTGGCGTCGGGTATAGTCATGGTAGTGAAAATCCGGTTTTCTCTTTCGACATTCTTAGCCCATCTGACATGGAACATCATCGTGTTGTGCAGTCTAGAGTAGTCAAGCTCCCAGATCTCGTCGACCCTTCCGTAAAATCATTCAGTTGCACTGTTGTCGCTGCCGGTCATGCATTCCATCGTCACCCCTGAGTTCTGATCATCACTGTCCATATCTTTGGCCTCCGTGTAGAACGTGTATCCGTTGATATCATATGCCTGATAGGTTACGAGGTTGGGCGAGGGGCCATGTGCTAAGGCGTATATGAGCAATCCGTCGTTAGAGCCCTCCTCTGGGGGATTAGCAATAATATGCTCTTTGAACCAATGTAGGAAAGTGGAGTTGTGCTCTCTAGTAACTTCGGTGTCTGTCCTGCATACCCCCCCGGTCACGATACTTCTTTGCGATAATTTCTTTGTGCAGTGCCACGAAAGGATCTACCTCGTCTAGGTGTTGTAGCACTACCAAGTTTGCTCTGTCAAAGTTGCTGCGTCGATTTGAGTATGCCACGTGTAGTTCCCTGCGACCGTTGCAGTGACCTTCTCCTTCGAGCCACCCATCGTGCTTGTTAATGGGCAAACCAACACTAACACCAGGCGGCTGGTCTGCGCCATATAGAAAATTCTCGCAGAAAGAGATGTACTCTTGTGTCACATAGACCTGGATGATGCTTCCATCCGGACGGGACATGTTACGAACGAATCCTTTGATGATCCCATTCATCCTCTCAAACGGCATCATGTTGTGTAGGATTGACGGCCCCAGGTCTATTATGTCATCCACAATATGGACACACAGATGCACCATCACGTCAAAGAACGCGGACGCGAAGTACATCTCAAGCTCATTCAGTATCATAACAATCTCTTCCTGTAGCCTTCGGAGCTGCTTCACACTGATCGAATTTCGAGAGATGATGTCAAAAAAGTTGTAGAGACCAATAAGCATGTCACGGACGTGCTTGTCCATTATCCCTTGATACGTCTCCAACGTATCTATAATTTTTTATTGTTCCATGCTATTATATTACCCCTTTTGGATGTTTATGGGCTTTATTTTACACATTTAGATCATTTTTGGGACTAATCTACTAACCGGAGGCCCAGCCCGTATTGTTGTTTTTTTGCCTATTTCAGTATTTTGAAGAAAAGGAATATCAAACGGAGTCCAAACGGAATGAAACCTTCGGGATCGTGATTTTTGGAACGAACGTGATCCGGAGAACTTGGAGTGCAAGTCAAGAAGCAATCGAGGCGGCCAGGAGATAGGAGGGCGTGCCCCCTGTCTCCTGGGCCCCTCGAGTGACCACTGGCGTACTTCTTCCTCCTATATATGCCTACGTACCCCGAAAACATCCAGGGAGCCAACGAAAAACAATTTCCACCGTCGTAACCTTCTGTATCCGCGAGACCCCATCTTGGAGCCTTCGCCGGTGCTCCGCCGGAGGGGAAATCGACCATGAAGGGCTTCTACATCAACACCATAGCCCCTCCGATGAGTTGTGAGTAGTTTACCACAGACCTTCGGGTCCATAGCTTCTTCTCTCTTTTCGGATATCAACACAATGTTCTCCCCCTCTCTTGTGGAGATCTATTCGATGTAAACTCTTTTTGCGGTGTGTTTGTCGAGATCTGATGAATTGTGGGGTTTATGATCAAGTTTATCTATGAGAAATATTTGAATCTTCTCTGAATTCTTTTATGTATGATTGAGTTATCTTTTCAAGTCACTTCGAATTATCAGTTTGGTTTGGCCTACTAGATTGATCTTTCTTGCCATGGGAGAAGTGCTTAGCTTTGGGTTCAATCTTGCGGTGTCCTTACCCAGTGACAAAAAGGGTTGCAAGGCACATATTGTATTGTTACCATCGAGGATAAAAAGATGGGGTTTATATCATATTGCATGAGTTTATCCCTCTACATCATGTCATCTTTCTTAATGCGTTACTCCGTTCTTATGAACTTAATACTCTAGATGCATGCTGGATAGCTGTCAATGTGTGGAGTAATAGTAGTAGATGCAGGCAGGAGTCAGTCTACTTGTCGCTGACGTGATGCCTATATACATGATCATGCCTAGATAATCTCATAATTATTCACTTTTCTATCAATTGCTCAACAGTAATTTGTTCACCCACTGTAATACTTATGCTATCTTGAGAGAAGCCACTAGTGAAACCTATGGCCCCCGGGTCTATCTTTTATTATATAAGCTTTCAATCTACTTTTATTTGCATCTTTACTTTTTGCATCTATATTATAAAATACCAAAAATATATTTATCTTATCATACTATCTTTATCAGATCCCACTATCGCAAGTGGCCATGAAGGGATTGACAACCCCTTTATTGCGTTGGTTGCGAGTTCTTTGTTTGTTTGTGTAGGTGTGTGGGACTTTTGAGGAGCCTCCTACTGGATTGATACATTGGTTCTCAAAAACCGAGGGAAATACTTACGCTACTAGTGCTGCATTACCCTTTCCTCTTCAAGGAAAACCAACGCAAGCTCAAGACGTAGCAAGAAGGATTTCTGGCGCCGTTGCCGGTGATGTCTTCGCTCAAGTCAAGACATACCAAGTACCCATCACAAACTCATCTCTCTCACATTTACATTATTTGCCATTTGCCTCTCGTTTTCCTCTCCCCCACTTCACCCTTGCTGTTTTATTTGCCCTCTCTTTCCCAATCTTCTCTCTTTCGCGCTTGTCTTTTTGCGTGCCTGTTTGCCCTTATGGCTTTGCCTAAGAACACCGATTCCCTTCTTAGAAGGTTGGAAGAGATTGAATCAAATATTAGAAGCTTTATGACTTTGCAATTTGAGCATAATAATTTCTTCAGAAAAGAGCTTAAAGAACAAAAAGGTTTTTTGGGGTTTATGAATAAGGAGCTTGATGATATGAATAAAGAATTTTATGGTGTGAACTCTCAAATTACCCGGCTTGAGAAGGCTATAACTTAAATTTCTGACAAGCAAGCTACCTTAGTCAATAAGATGGCTGCCCAACCAGAAAAGTTCCATGAAAATAATGATGAAGATCTTAAAGTTATTGATGTGTCTCCTATTAGATCTTTGTTTTGCAATATGAATCTTGATAATAATGGGACTGGAGATGAGTCAACTTTAGTTAGTAGGCGTCCCAAGAATTCGTTGTTTTTAGATCTTGATGCTAAATTTGGTAAAAGTGGGATTGGAGAGGTCATGACTTTAAATAGCATTGAACCCACTATCTCGGATTTCAGGGAATTTGATTATGATAATTTTTCTTTAGAAGGTTGTATTTCCTTGTTACAATCCGTTGTTAATTCTCCTCATGCTTATAGTCAAAATAAAGCTTTTACCAAACACAGTGTTGATGCCTTGATGCAATCTTATGATGAAAAACTTAATTTGGAAGTTTCTATACCTAGAAAACTTACTGATGAGTGGGAACCTACTATAAAGATTAAAATTAAAGATCATGAGTGTTTTGCTTTGTGTGATTTGGGTGCTAGTGTTTCCAAGATTCCGAAAACTTTATGTGATATTCTAGGTTTCCATGATCTTGATGATTGCTCTTTAAATTTGCACCTTGCGGATTCCACCATTAAAAGTCAATGGGAAGGATCAATGATGTTCTCATTGTTGCAAACAGAAATTTGGTGCCCGTAGATTTTATCGTTATTGATATAGATTGCAATCTTTCTTGCCCTATTATTCTTGGTAGACCTTTCCTTAGAACGATTGGCGCGATTATTGGTACGAAGGAAGGGAATATTAGATTCCAATTTCCATTAAGGAAAGGCATGGAGCACTTTCCAAGAAAGAAATTCAAATTACCTTATGAATCTATCATGCGGGCTACTTATGAATTTAGTGCCAAAGATGGCACTACTTAGATCTATCTTCGCTTTTATGCCTAGCTAGGGGCGTTAAACGATAGCGCTAGTTGGGAGGCAACCCAATTTTATTTGTGTTTTTGTTTTTGCTTCTGTTTAGTAATAAATTTTGCACCTACCTTCTGTTTAGATGTGTTTTTATGTTTTAATTAGTGTTTGTGCCAAGTAGAACCTATAGGATAACCTATAATGATAGTTAATTTGATTCTGCTGAAAAACAGAAACTTTGCGCGCATGAAATTAGTTTTGTTAAATCACAGAAACGTGATTTTGCGTTGATTCTTTTTTCTTCTGATCAATATACAAATTTTCCAGGACTTCCTATTTTTTTAGGATTTTTAAAGTTCTAGAAGTTTGCGTTAGTTACAGATTGCTACAGACTGTTCTGTTTTTGACAGATTCTGTTTTTCGCGTGTTGTTTGCTTATTTTGATGCATCTATGGCTAGTATTAAGTGGTATGAACCATAGAGAACTTAGAATACAGTAGGTTTAACACCAAAATAAATAAAGAATGAGTTCACTACAGTACCTTATGTGGTGGTTTTCTTTCTTTCACTAACGGAGCTTATGAGATTTCCTGTTGAGTTTTGTGTTGTGAAGTTTTCAAGTTTTGGGTAAAGATTTGATGGACTATGGAATAAGAGTGGCAAGAGCCTTAGCTTGGGATGCCCATGGAACCCCAAGATATTCAAGAGTAGCCAAAAGCCTAAGCTTGGGGATGCCCCAGGAAGGCATCCCCTCTTTCGTCTTCGTTCATTGGTAACTTTACTTGGAGCTATATTTTTATTCGCCACATGATATGTGTTTTGCTTGGAGCGTCGTGTATTATATTAGTCTTTGCTTTTTAGTTTACCACAATCATCCTTGCTGTACACACCTTTTGGGAGAAGCCCAGTTGATTAGAATTTGCTAGAATACTCTATGTGCTTCACTTATATCTTTTGAGCTTGATAGTTTTTGCTCTAGTACTTCACTTATATCTTTTAGAGCACGGCGGTGGCTTAATTTTGAAGAAATTGCTAGTCTATCATACTTCACTTATATTATTTTGAGACTCTTTTAGAACAGCATGGTATTTGCTATGGTTACAAATTTGGTCCTAGAATGATGAGCGTCCAAGTTGGGTATAATAAAAACTATCATAGAAAGTGCATAAAACACTAGGATCAATTTGATGCTTGATAATTGTTTTGAGATATAAAGGTAGTAATGTTAGAGTCATGCTAGTGGGTAATTATGAAATTGAGAAATACTTGTTTTGAAGTTGGCAATTCCCGTAGCATGCACGTATGGTAAAAGTTGCGTGACAAATTTGTTGCATGAGGTGCTCTTTTAATTGCCTTCCTTATGAGTGGAGGTCGGGATCGCGCAATGGTTAACTCCTACCAACCCTTCCCCTAGGAGCATGCGTAGTAGTACTTTGCTTCAAGGGCTAGTAGACTTTTGCAATAAGTATATGAGTTCTTTATGACTAATGTGAGTCCATGGATATATGCACACTCACCCTTCCACTTTGCTAGCCTCTATTATACTGCGCAACTTTCGCCGGTATCATGCACCCATTATTTACCTTCCTCAAAACAACCACCATACCTACCTATTATGGCATTTACATAGCCATTCCGAGATATATTGCCATGCAACTTTCCACCGTTCCGTTTATTATGACACATTTCATCATTGTCATATTGCTCTTTGCATGATCATGTAGTTGACATCGTATTTGTGGCAAAGCCACCTTCATAATTTTCATACATATCGCTCTTGATTCATTGCATATCCCGGTACACCGCCGGAGGCATTCATATACAGTCATATCTTGTTCTAATTTTGAGTTGTAAATCAATAAAAGTGTGATGATCTTTATTATTAGAGCATTGTCCCTGTGAGGAAAGGATGATGAAGACTATGATTCCCCCACAAGTCGGGATGAGACTTCGGACTTTAAAAA
>NC_057799.1:155089545-155095406 GCF_018294505.1 Triticum aestivum | reverse complement strand
ATATATATATATATATATATATATATATATATATATATATATATTACATCATTTGACCGATAGCATACGGTTCCTTAGCGTTGACGTTTTCGTTTTTGAGTCAGCTTCTTTCCCTTCTTGTTCGTTGAAGAATAATTGAGCCCCTCATTGTGACTTTGCCTTTTCCATGGAGTACGATTTTTCTTAGGTAATGTAGTATTGATTCTTCTTTTGACGTATACTTCATTATCATCGTCATCTTCCCTCATTGGGTTGCCGTACTGATCGTAGTCTTCCTTGTTGGCGACTCCATCCATTCCAATGATGTTCCTTTTGCCTCTCCTCACGACAACACGACTGGGATTGCGCGGGTCGGTTATGAAGAAGCATTGTGTCACGTGCTTAGCGTGTACCCATGGCTCATTTTTTGCGATAGCGTTCACGGTAGCGCTCTTGGCGTCGGGTATAGTCATGGTAGTGAAATGCCAGTTTTCTCTTTCGACATTCTTAGCCCATCTGACACGGAACATCGTCGTGTTGTGCAGTCCAGAGTAGTCAAGCTCCCAAATCTCCTCGACCCTTCCGTAAAATCTTTCAGTTGTGCCGTTGTCGCTGTCGGTCATGCATTCCATCGTCACCCCTGAGTTCTGATCATCACTGTCCATATCTTTGGCCTCCGTGTAGAACATGTATCCGTTGATATTGTATGCCTGATAGGTTAGGAGGTTGGGCGAGGGGCCATCTGCTAAGGCGTATATGAGCAATCCGTCCTTAGAGCCCTCCTCCGGGGGATTAGCAATAATATGCTCTTTGAACCAATGCAGGAAAGTGGAGTTGTGCTCTCTAGTAACTTCGGCGTCCGTCCTGCATACCCCCCGGTCACGATACTTCTTTGCGATAATTTCTTTGTGCAGTGCCACGAAAGGATCTACCTCGTCTAGGTGTTGTAGCACTACCAAGTTTGCTATGTCAAAGTCGCTGCGTCGATCTGAGTATGCCACGTGCAGTTCCCTGCGACCATTGGAGTGACCTTCTCCTTCGAGCCTCCCATCGTGCTTGTTAACGGGCAAACCAACACTAACATCAGGCGGCTGGTCTGCGCCATATAGAAAATTCTCGCAGAAAGAGATGCACTCTTGTGTCAGATAGCCCTGGACGATGCTTCCATCCGGATGGGACATGTTACGAACGAATCCTTTGATGATCCCATTCATCCTCTCAAATGGCATCATGTTGTGCAGAAATGATGGCCCCAAGTCTATTATGTCATCCACAATATGGACACGCAGATGCACCATCACGTCAAAGAACGCGGGCGGGAAGTACATCTCAAGCTCATTCAGTATCCCAACGATCTCTTCCTGTAGCCTTCGGAGCTGCTTCAGACTGATCGACTTTCGAGAGATGACGTCGAAAAAGTTGCAGAGACCAATAAGCGTGTCACGGACGTGCTTGTCCATTATCCCTCTAAGGCCAACAGGTAGTATCTGCATCATCATCACATGACAGTCATGGGACTTCATCCCGCTGAACCTTTTCTTGTCCGTGTCTAGATATCTGCTTATCTTGCCACAGTAACCGGAACTAACTTTGACTCTGGTAAGGCACTTAAAGAATTGATCGATCTCAGCCTGACTTAAGGTGAAGCAAGAAGGGCGGCAATAATCCTCTTTCTTTATTTTCTTGCCCTTCTTCTCCCACGCCTCTGTCTCCGTCTCTGTCTCGTCTGACTGTTTACGGGGCAGCATGTGCAGATCTTCCCTGATTTTCAAATCTGCAAATCTTTTCTTGCCTTCGGCCCATCCTTGGTCTTATCCGGCATGTTCATCAGTGTCGCGAGCAAGCTCTCAAGGACATTCTTACATATGTGCATTTGATCAAGGCAATGAGGTGTATCGAGTTTGTGCGAGTACTCCAAGTCCCAGAACACAGACCTCGTCTTCCATACCTTCAGCAGCGGCTCTAGCGCCTTTTTCATCGTCTTTCCCGGCGCGGGGCACTCCTTCCAGTTTTTCAACAGCTCGTCGATTTCGGCACCGCTCCGCTTACGTGGAGGTCCTCGATGCTCAGCGTGACCATTGAATAGATCTCCACGGTTTCTCCATGGGTCGTCCTGTTCGAGCCATCTTCGATGCCCCATGTACACGATTTTCCCAGACCCGCCATCTTTCCTTGACGTTAGCTGCTGAGACGTCGTATCATCCATGCACCGCGTGCATCCGCAATATCCATGGCACACCTGGACTGCAACATATCCGTGACCGAGATAGTCGTGCACCGTCGTGATCAGCGCGGCTCTCATGTAGAAATACTCGCCTTTGCTGGCGTCCCATGTCTTGGCCGGTGGTTTCCATAAAGTGTCTAACTCCTCTTGAAGTAGCCCCAGATACAAATTAATATTATTTCCTGGTTGTTTTGGCCCTTGAATAAGCATGCTCATGTGAATGTACTTCGACTTCATGCACAACCAGGGGGAGGTTGTACATCCATACAAACACGGGCCATGTGCTATGGTTGGTGTTCTGGTTGCCAAACGGATTCATGCCATCGGTACACGCGCCGAGCACGATGTTCCTTGCATCACATTTGAAATACCGATAGAAGCTGTTCAACGCTCTCCACTGGCTTCCATCCTTGACGTGTCTCAGCTTCGGATCATCTCCATCGTCGGGCTTCTTCCTCTCCGCGTGCGAGCGCATTAGCTTTGCTTCCTTGGGATCTACGAAATACCGCTAGAGACGGGGAGTGATCGGTAAGTACCATACAACTTTCTGGGGACATTTCTTCCCGGCCTTCTTGTATCGAGAAGCATTGCACACCGGACAGCTTGTTTTTTCCGCGTGCTCCTTCCGATAAATTATGCAATCGTTGATGCATGCATGGTATCTAACATGCGGCAGATCAAGAGGGCACACGATCTTCTTGGCCTCAGCAACACTAGTAGGACATAGATTCCCCGCGGGAAGAACATCCTTTAGGTACTTCAGATGCTCATCGAGGCTAGTGTCGGTCCATTTGTTTTTAGCCTTCGTCTTCAGGAGTTGGAGGGTGAAACTCAAGCGGGTCACCTCAGGATTGCAACCATAATACAATGGAGTGTTCGAGTCTACCACCAGTTGCTCCAGCTTAGCCTCCTCTCTAGAAGCATCTCTCTCAGTACTCGTCTCCTTGCGAAGCAGTGCTTGAACATGAGGGTCTCGCACGATTGAACTTAGTACCGACAAACTCTGCTACGTGGAGTCCACGTTCTCTCCGCCGACATGTCCAGCCCCTTCTCCTCCGCCATGTCCGGCCCCTTCTCTGCCGCCATGTCCGGCCTCTTCCCCGCCGCCATTATCGATCATCTCTTCGTCTTGCCTAGTGTCATCATTGGCTGCCCCGTCGGCGTCCTCAACATCATCATCCTCATCTTCAATTATCCACCGAGTATAGCCATCCATGAAACCAGTCATGAGCAGGTGCGCTTCGACACGACCTTCGTCATAGGGGCCGAGCCAAACTATTCCTTTGCATCTTCGACACGGACATAAAACCTCTGTCAGGTTATTTTCTTTCATGTCCTGCACCGCCGACCGCAACCACCTGTCCACCATCGTTCCACTAACCATCATGAACACCTGCACGGTAGTAATAAACAAATTGATTATAAAAATGCGTGCATGCATCAAAGTCATACAAAAATTTGGCATGGCCTTCCCTAAAAATAGGACATATATAGATCTAGAGTTTGCCCGGAATTCGCCGAAACGGAAATAAATCGACATTTCGGCAAAACATAGGCAACTCAAAAGCACAATTTGGCGTCAACTCATGCCACACACACAATTTCCATCATATTTCCCAATTATCATATCACACACCCACATACACATATTTCCATTTTGCAAAAGCATGAAATTTTAATCACCTCTATCTCGAGATCGAGCACACGGTGTGTGGATGATGATGTAGGGGGATCAAAAGTGGACAAAGCTCTTCTTGACAAAGAAAGATCTAGTTAGGGGGCAAATAGGTCACCTAACTAAAGGCTACATCTACCTAGCTAGCTAATTTGGGAGGAGACAACTTCAACTAGTGGAGGGGGAAGGAAAAAAAGAAAGGAGATGCATTAATGGAGGTGGTGTAGTTAGCTAGGAGTAATGAAGAGAGAGAAAGGTAGGTAGAAGAGGGAGAGTAATGGGGGGAGAAGTATTGAGGAAGAAGAAGAGTGAGAGAGGAAGGATGTGGGAGGTAGGGGAAGGGAGATGGGGAGGGAGAGGTGGAAAAAGGTGGTGGGTCCTGCATGTTAGCAGTAGCGCGGTAACAAAAACGCGCTGCTGCTAAGAGCGTAGCAGCAGCGCGCTTTCCTATCACGCGCTACTGCTAAACGGGCCAACCGTGTGGACAATTTCAAAATTAGCAGCAGCAACGTGACTAAAAAGCGCGCTACTACTACGGCGTTAGCAGTAGCGCGCTTCTTGGCGCCGCGCTGCTGGTAAACTTAGGTCGTTGTGTACTGTCGGTGGATTTTTGTAGCAGCGCGGTTTAGACATCACGCGCTACTGCTAAGTTTACATCAGTAGTGCACTTTCCCTAACCGTGCTGCTACTAATTAGCAGCAGCGCCTCTTTTTGTGCCGCGCTGCTGCTAAGATTCTGTGTATAAGGTTTTCCCTAGTAGTGGATGAGTGGACTCCGCTCATCATTCATGAGAAAATGGCTGGTAACTGGGATGCCCAGTCCTATGATCAAAAGATCAAAAACAAAATCGCAAATAATTTAAACAAAACTCCCCCAGGATTGTTGATAGTTGGACGACACCCGTTGTTTCGGACAAGCCGTGGAGTGTGATTGTTGGTGGAGGGGGAGTAAAATCTTTACCTTTCTGTTTGGGAACCGCCTATAATGTATCTAGTATGGAAGATATTGGGAACTCTTGGTCGTTACATTGACAATGAAAGCATACCTCTCAAAATTATTTTCATCTCTGTTTTAAAGCTTCGAGCTCTGGCACCTCTGCAAATCCCTGCTTCCCTCTGCGAAGGGCCTATCTTTTAATCTTATGCAAGAGTCAGTAGTATTCCTTCTCATTCCAACCTACTTTTTAGTTGGCAAGCATCATGTGATGGGGAAAGATCTAAGCATATATGGCCATTCAAATATATTTGATCATGAATTATTATTGTTGACAATTATCTATATGATAAATAAGTTGGGAGGTGAAACATTAAGCTCCTATCTTTCTCTGTGTTCGATGGATGATATTTGTTCTAAAAATATGCTTTGAGTGGTAGCAATCATAGAAGACTATATGATAGTTGCGTATGTGGGGTTTGCTAAATCAAAGCTCTTAGATAGACCCTTCCTGAAAATAAGATGAATTGCATTTGTTTGATGACTGAGAATATAGTTTGTTAGTTTTCAAGAAAGTTTATGATCTATGCTTTAACATGTGAATAGCTTGTTACTTGATCATGAAAAGCTTTATGAGTTGAGCTACTATTATGACATATAATGATGCTAGAAAAGGTGGTTGAAATTATCATTGATCAAGCTTGTGCACTTGCTAGCATTCACACTTCATAAATTATTTCTTTTATCATTTACCTACTCGAGGATGAGCAGGAATTAAGCTTGGGGATGCTGATACGTCTCCAACGTATCTATAGTTTATGAAGTATTCATGCTATTATATATTCTGTTTTGGATGTTTAATGGGCTTTATTATACACTTTTATATTATTTTTGGGACTAACCTATTAACCAGAGGCCTAGCCCAAAATGCTATTTTCTTGCCTATTTCAGTGTTTCGAAGAAAAAGAATATCAAACGGAGTCCAAACAGAATGAAACCTTCGGGAGAGTTATTTTTGGAACGGGAGCAATCCAGGAGACTTGGAGTAGA
>NC_057799.1:155056041-155089273 GCF_018294505.1 Triticum aestivum | reverse complement strand
GGCGTGCCCCCACCCTCGTGGGCCCCTCGTGGCTCCCCTGACCGACTTCTTTCGCCTATATATATATCCATATACCCTAAAAACATCGGAAAACACAATAGATCGGGAGTTCCGCTGCCGCAAGCCTTTGTAGCCACCAAAAACCAATGGGGACCCTGTTTCGGCACCCTGCCGGAGGGGGGATCCCTCATCGGTGGCCATCTTCATCATCCCGGCGCTCTCCAAGACGAGGAGGGAGTAGTCCACCCTCGGGACTGAGGGTATGAACCAGTAGCTATGTGTTTGATCTCTCTCTCTCTCTCTCTCGTGTTCTTGATATGGAACGATCTTGATGTATCGCGAGCTTTGCTATTATAGTTGGATCTTATGATGTTTCTCCCCCTCTACTCTCTTGTAATGGATTGATTTTTTCCTTTGAAGTTATCTTATCGGATTGAGTCTTTAAGGATTTGAGAACACTTGATGTATGTCTTGCATGTGCTTATCTGTGGTGACAATGGGATATTCGCGTGATCTACTTGATGTATGTTTTGGTGATCAACTTGCGGGTTCCGTAACATTGTGAACTTATGCATAGGGGTTGGCACACATTTTTGTCTGGACTCTCCGGTAGAAACTTTGGGGCACTCTTTGAAGTACTTTGTGTTGGTTTGAATAGATGAATCTGAGATTGTGTGATGCATATCGTATAATCATACCCACGGATACTTGAGGTGACATTGGAGTATCTAGGGGACATTAGGGTTTTGGTTGATTTGTATCTTAAGGTGTTAATCTAGTACGAACTCTATGATAGATCGAACGGAAAGAATAGCTTCGTGTTATTTTACTACGGACTCTTGAATAGATCGATCAGAAAGGATAACTTTGAGGTGGTTCCGTACCCTATAATAATCTCTTCGTTTGTTCCCCGCTATTAGTGACTTTGGAGTGACTCTTTGTTGCATGTTGAGGGATAGTTATATGATCCAATTATGTTATTATTGTCGAGAGAACTTGCACTAGTGAAAGTATGAACCCTAGGCCTTGTTTCAACGCATTGCAATACCGTTTACGCTCACTTTTATCAATAGTTACCTTGCTGTTTTTATAATTTCAGATTACAAAAACCCATATCTACCATCCATATTGCACTTGTATCACCATCTCTTCGCCGAACTAGTGCACCTATACAATTTACCATTGTATTGGGTGTGTTGGGGACACAAGAGACTCTTTGTTATTTGGTTGCAGGGTTGTTTGAGAGAGACCATCTTCATCCTACGCCTCCCACGGATTGATAAACCTTAGGTCGTCCACTTGAGGGAAATTTTCTACTGTCCTACAAACCTCTGCACTTGGAGGCCCAACAACGTCTACAAGAAGAAGGTTGTGTAGTAGAAATCAGTGATCATGACGGTGCTTTGGAGATGGAGATCAAAGGCACAAGATGATGATGGCCATATCATATCACTTATATTGATTGCATGTGATGTTTATCCTTTATGCATCTTATTTTGCTTAGTACGGCGGTAGCATTATAAGATACGTCTCACTAAATTTCAAGGTATAAGTGTTCTCCCTGAGTATGCACCGTTGTGACAGTTCGTCGTGCCGAGACACCATGTGATGATCGGGTGTGATAAGCTCTACGTTCACATACAACGGGTGCAAGCCAGTTTTGCACACCAGAATACTCGGGTTAAACTTGACGAGCCTAGCATATGTAGATATGGCCTCGGAACACTGAGACCGAAAGGTCGAGCGTGAATCATATAGTAGATATGATCAAAATAGTGATGTTCACCATTGAAAACTACTCCATCTCACGTGATGACCGGACATGGTTTAGTTGATATGGATCACGTGATCACTTAGATGATTAGAGGGATGTCTATCTAAGTGGGAGTTCTTAAGTAATATGATTAATTGAACTTTAATTTATTATGAACTTAGTCTTGGTAGTATTTGCATAACTATGTTGTAGATCAATAGCTCGCGATGTAGCTCCCCGTTTATTTTTTTATATGTTCCTAGAGAAAAACTATGTTGAAAGATGATAGTAGCAATGATGCGGACTAGGTCCGTGATCTAAGGATTATCCTCATTGCTGCACAGAAGAATTATGTCCTTTGATGCATCGCTAAGTGACGGACCTATTGCAGGAGCAAATGCAGATGTTATGAACGTTTGGCAAGCTCGGTATGATAACTACTTGATAGTTTAGTGCGCCATGCTTTACGGCTTAGAACCGGGACTTCAAAAACGTTTTGAACGCCACGGAGCATATAAGATGTTCCAGAGATGAAATAGGTATTTCAGACTCATGCCAAAGTCGAGAGGTATGAGACCTCTGGCAAGTACTTTGCCTACAAGATGGAGGAGAATAGCTGAACCCAGTGAGCATGTGCTCAGATTATCTGAGTACTACAATCGCTTGAATCAAGTGGGAGTTAATCTTCCAGATAAAATAGTGATTGACAGAGTTCTCTATTCACTATCACCAAGTTACTGGAACTTCCTGATGAACTATAATATGCAAGGGATGACGAAAACAATTCCTGAGCTCTTCGTGATGCTGAAATTGACGAAGGTAGAAATCAAGAAAAGCATCAAAAGTTGATGGTTGACAAAACCACTAGTTTCAAGTAAAAGGGAAAGGGAAAGAAAGGGAACTTCAAGAAGAATGGCAAGAAAGTTGCCACTCCCATGAAGAAGCCTAAAGCTAGACCCAAGCCTGAAACTGAGTGCTTCTACTGCGAAGGAAATGGTCACTGGAAGCGGAACTGCCCCAAATACTTGGCAGATAAGAAGGATGGCAAAGTGAACAAAAGTATATATGATATACATGTTATTGATGTGTACTTTACTAGTGTTAATAGTAGCCCCTGGGTATTTGATACTGGTTCAGTTGCTATGATTAGTAACTCGAAACAGGAGTTACAAAATGGACAAAGACTAGTTGAGGGCAAGGTGACGATGTGTGTTGGAAGTGATTCCAAGGTTGATAAGATCACCATCGCACACTCCCTTTACCTTCGGGATTAGTGTTGAACCTAAAATAAATGTTATTTGGTGTTTACGTTGAGCATAATATGATTGGATCATGTTTATTGCAATACGGTTATTCATTTAAGTCAAAGAATAATTGTTATTCTGTTTACATGAATAAAACCTTCTGTGGTCATATACCCAAGGTGAATGGTTTATTGAATCTCGATCGTAGTAATACGCATATTCATAATATTGATGCCAAAAGATGCAAAGTTGATAATGATAGTGCAATATATTTGTGGCACTGCCGTTTAGGTCATATTGGTGTAAAGCGCATGAAGAAAATCCATGTTGATGGGCTTTTGGAATCACTTGATGCTTGCGAACCATGCCTCATGGGCAAGATGACTAAGACTCCGTTCTCCGGAATAATGGAGCGGGCAACTGACTTATTGGAAATAATACATACTGATGTATGCGATCCGATGAGTGTTGAGGCTCGCGGCGGGTATCGTTATTTTCTGACCTTCACAGATGATTTGAGGAGATATGGGTATATCTACTTGATGAAACATAAGTCTGAAACATTTGAAAAGTTCAAAGAATTTCAGAGTAAAGTGGAAAATCATCGTAACAAGAAAATAAAGTTTCTACAATCTGATCGCGGAGACGAATATTTGAGTTATGAGTTTGGTCTTCATGTGAAACAATGTGGAATAGTTTCGCAACTCACGCCACCTGGAACTCCATAGCGTAATGGTGTGTCCGAACGTCATAACCGTACTTTATTAGATATGGTGCGCTCTATGATGTCTCTTACTGATTTATCACTATCGTTTTGGGGTTATGCATTAGAGACAGCTGCATTCACGTTAAATAGGGCACCATCTAAATCCGTTGAGATGAAACCATATGAACTGTGGTTTGGCAAGAAACCTAAGCTGTCGTTTCTTAAAGTTTGGGGCTGCGATGCTTATGTGAAAAAGCTTCAACCTGATAAGCTCAAACCCAAATCAGAGAAATGCGTCTTCATAGGATACCCAAAGGAGACTGTTGGGTACACCTTCTATCACAGATCCGAAAGCAAGATATTCGTTGCTAAGAATGGATCCTCTAGAGAAGGAGTTTCTCTCAAAAGAAGTGAGTGGGAAGAAAGTAGAACTTGATGAGGTAATTGTACCTGCTCCCTTATTGGAAAGTAGTTCATCACAGAAATTAGTTCCAGTGACTCCTACACCAATTAGTGAGGAAGCTAATGATGATGATCATGAAACTTCTGATCAAGTTACTACCGAATCTCGTGGTCAACCAGAGTAAGATCCGCACCAGAGTGGTATAGTAATCCTGTTCTGGAGGTCATGTTACTTGACCATGAGGAACCTACGAACTATGAGGAAGCGATGATGAGCCCAGATTCCGCGAAATGGCTTGAGGCCATGAAATCTGAGATGGGATCCATGTATGAGAACAAAGTGTGGACTTTGATTGACTTGCCCGATGATCGGCATGCCATTGAGAATAAATGGATCTTCAAGAGGAAGATGGACGCTGATAGTAGTGTTACTATCTACAAAGCTCGAATTGTCGCAAAAAGGTTTTCGACAAGTTCAAGGTGTTGACTACAATGAGATTTTCTCACTCGTAGCGATGCTTAAGTCTGTCCGAATCATGTCAGCAATTGCCACATTTTATGAAATCTGGCAAATGGATGTCAAAACTACATTCCTTAATGGATTTCTTAAAGAAGAGTTGTATATGATACAACAAGAAGGTTTTTGTCAAATCCTAAAGGTGCTAACAAAGTGTGTAAGCTCCAGTGATCCATCTATGGACTGGTGCAAGCATCTCGGAGTTGGAATATACGCTTTGATGAGTTGATCAAAGCATATAGTTTTATAAGACTTGCATTGAAGCCTGTATTTACAAGAAAGTGAGTGGGAGCACTACAGCATTTCTGATAAGTATATGTGAATGACATATTGTTGATCGGAAATAATGTAGAATTTTCTGGAAAGCATAAAGGAGTGTTTGAAAGGAGTTTTTCAAAGAAAGACATCGGTGAAGCTGCTTACATATTGGGCATCAAGATCTATAGAGATAGATCAAGACGCTTGATAAGATTTTTCAATGAGTACATACCTTGACAAGATTTTTTGAAGTAGTTCAAAGTGGAACAGTCAAAGAAGGAGTTCTTGCCTGTATTTCAAGGTGTAAAGTTGAGTAAGACTCAAAACGCAACCACGGCAGAAAAATAGAAAGAGAATGAAAGTCATTCCCTATGCCTCAGCCATAGGTTCTATAGAGTATGCTATGCTGTGTACCAGAACTATTGTGTACCTCACCATGAGTTTGGCAAGAGGGTACAATAGTGATCCAGGAGTGGATCACTGGACAACGGTCAAAATTATCCTTAGTGGAATAAGGAAATATTTCTCGGTTATGGAGGTGATAAAGAGTTCGTCGTAAAGAGTTGCGTCGATGAAAGCTTTGACACCGATCTGGATGACTTTAAGTCTCGATCTAGATACATATTTAAAGTGGGAGCAATTAGCTAGAGTAGCTCCCTGCAGAGTATTGTAGACATAGAAATTTGCAAAATACATACTGATCTGAATGTGACAGACCCATTGACTAAGCTTCTCTCACAAGCAAAACATGATCACACCTTAGTATTCTTTGGGTGTTAATCACATAGCGATGTGAACTAGATTATTGACTCTAGTAAAACCCTTTGGGTATTAGTCACATGACGATGTGAACTAATCACATGGTGATGTGAACTATTGGTGTTAAATCACATGGCGATGTGAACTAGATTATTGACTCTAGTGCAAGTGGGAGACTGAAGGAAATATGCCCTAGAGGCAATAATAAAGTTGTTATTTATATTTCCTTATATCATGATAAATGTTTATTATTCATGCTAGAATTGTATTAACAGGAAACTTAGTACATGTGTGAATATATAGACAAAACAGAGTGTCCCTAGTATGCCTCTACTTGACTAGCTCGTTAATCAAAGATGGTTATGTTTCCTGACCATAGACATGTGTTGTCATTTGATGAACGAGATCACATCATTAGAGAATGATGTAATGGAAAAGACCCATCCGTTAGCTTAGCATTATGATTGTTTAGTTTATTGCTTTGCTTTCTTCATGACTTATAGATGTTCCTATGACTATGAGATTATGCAACCCCCGAATATCGGAGGAACACTTAGTGTGCTATCAAATGTCACAATGTAACTGGGTGATTATAAAGATGCTCTACAGGTGTCTCCGATGGTGTTTGTTGAGTTGGTAGATCGAGATTAGGATTTGTCACTCCGATTGTCGGAGAGGTATCTCTGAGCCCTCTTGGTAATGCACATCACTATAAGCCTTGCAAGCAATGTGACTATATAATGAGTTAGTTGCGGGATGATGCATTATGGAACGAGTAAAGAGACTTGTCGGTAACGAGATTGAACTAGGTATGATGATACCGATGATCGAATCTCGGGCAAGTAACATACCAATGACAAAGGAACAACGTATGTTGTTATGCGGTTGGACCGATAAAGATCTTCATAGAATATGTAGGAGCCAATATGAGCATCCAGGTTCCACTATTGGTTATTGACCGGAGATGTGTCTCGGTCATGTCTACATAGTTCTCGAACCCGTAGGGTCCGCTCGCTTAACGTTCCATGACGATTTGTATTATGAGTTTATGTGATTTGATGTACCGAAGGTTGTTCGGAGTCCTGGATGAGATCACGGACATGACGAGGAGTCTCGAAATGGTCGAGACATAAGATCGATATATTGGAAGGCTATATTCGGACATCGGAAAGGTTCTGAGTGGTTCGGGTATTTTTCGGAGTACCGGAGAGTTATGGGAATTCGCCGGGGGAAGTATTGGGCCTTCATGGGCCTTAGTGGAAAGGAGAGAAGGGCCACAAGGGGAGGACGCGCGCCCCCCATGGGCTGGTCAGAATTGAACTAGGGAGGGGGCGTGTGACGCCCCTGATTCAATCATACACTATTCATGCACGCAAATGTGTATGATCAAGATCAGGGACTCACGGGAAGATATCACAACACAACTCTAGACACAAATTGAAATAATACAAGCTTTATATTACAAGCCCGGGGCCTCGAGGGCTCGAGTACATAGCTGGATACACAAGAGTCAGCGGAAGCAACAATATCTGAGTACAGACATAAGTTAGACAAGACTGCCTTAAGAAGGCAAAACACAAAAGCAACAATTATCGAAGAGACAAGGCCTCCTGCCCGGGACCTCCTAACTACTCCTGGTCTTTGGCGGCCTCCATGTAGTAGTATCCGTCGGCGGTGGCATCTGGCTCCAGGGATCCACCATCTGGTTGCATCAACCGGAAAGAAGAAGTAGCAAAGCAACCGTGAGTACTCATCCAAAGTACTCGCAAGCATCAGATCTGTACTAAGTATGCATTGGTATCAAAGGAAGGTATGTATCTATGGACTGAACTGCAGAATGCCAGAACATGGGGGAAGGCCTAGCCTATCGAAGACTAGCATCTTCAAGCAGCTCCAAGCATATTGCAGCATGTAGAAGAGTAAAGAATAGCAGTTTATATTTAGCAAACATGTTGTAGCATTAATGCCCAGAGATCCTTCCTCGACTCCCTACGAGAAAGCAATCCCGGAGCCAACATATCCATCACATATCTCAAGTAACCAGTTCTAGTTATATAAGATCCGGATACAAGTCTGGACGTTCGAATATATTTCTTCTCTGCAGGGGTGCACCACGTTACCCAGCACGCTTGATTACTCTGGTCGGACACACCTTTCTGGGGTCAATGCCCGGCCTCGGAAGATCAACACGTCGCAGCCCTACCTAGGCTCAACAGAGAGGTCCCTGCCGGTCTACATCCTAAGCACTCCGGGGTCTTGGGCCCATCGCCCGTTGCACTCCGGGTCGTTGCGAGCAGGGTCGATACCAGCACCGCCTCGGATGGCCAGCATGATCTTACCGTGCCGCAATGCTGAACTGGACGTCTGACAAAGCTTCGGCTGATACCATGACGTCGAGGCCCATATCTATTCTCGCGTGGTGGTTAGTGCGTAAAGGCTAGAGGCCAACTCAGAACAAATACCCAAACCTGTTAGTGCATTGGGGGCTCACGGAGACGAGCAGAGACTCACGATAATGTGACCCCGTCACCCCGTCTCATGGACTTACGGCAAGGGCCCAGACTACGCAGCCATGCCACGTAGAAAACTCGTGGGTGCTCAACTGGCCCGCCCGACTTTCACATCAACTCGCGGGTACCCCTCAGGGCCGACCCGACTTCAACAAAGGTCTCAAGTAAAGTCCGGGTAACCGTGTGTCCAAAACATCAAGGAGGAAAACCCGAGGAACCACCCTCAGTGGATTCCACTCGATGTAATCATCAAGGTGAACGTAAGAGGAACCACCCTCGAGGTTCACACTTGAGGGGTTGCACGACAGAGTCGTATCGGGAGTCGTGAAGGAGGAACCACCCTCGTTGACCACGACCGAATAGCTACACTACAGAGTTGTCATCGGGAGTGCGTTGTGAGGTCTCACCCTCGACACTCGATAGTAACTCTGCAGAGTCGAGCAACGAAAAGGGGCGTGATGTGATGTGAGGTGTCGGGCTCTGGTCATCGATCACGTTGATCGAGTCGTCGGTGATGAAGCAGGGGCAACAAGGACAAGGTGGGGGTCACTGATGGGTCACTAACCAACCTATACTAAGCAGTTTAGGATAAGCAGGTAAGGTACGATGAGCAGGTTACAAAAGCAGGCTATGCATCAGAATAGGAGCAAACAACAACAGTAGCAAAATCTAATGCAATCATGAGAGAATGGAATGGGCGACATCGGGATGATAAAAGGGGGGCTTGCCTGGAAGCTCCGCTGAAAGGGAAGAAAGGGTCCTCATCGACGTAGTCGATCACAGCGGCATCGGCAGC
Source organism: Triticum aestivum (assembly GCF_018294505.1). Lineage (NCBI taxonomy): Eukaryota > Viridiplantae > Streptophyta > Magnoliopsida > Poales > Poaceae > Triticum > Triticum aestivum. The sequence continues at coordinate 155,080,328 of NC_057799.1, read as the reverse complement.
GGTCTCTGGGTCTACCGGAGAGAAGAGGGGGAAGAAACAGTAAATACAAGCAAACAGATGCAATACTATGCATGACATGACGAAATGCGGCGCTAGATGTGTCCTAACGCGGTACTACATGATACCGGCGAAGGGGTAGCATTCGGGAAAGTTTTCCCAAGTCTGGCATTTTTTGACAGATAAAACGGAGGGGGGCGGTTCCATGTTCGCTATGCTAGGGGCATGTGACAGATGAACGGACCGCGTATTCGGATTCCTCACATTTTTCTGAGCAACTTTCATATATAAAACTTTTTCATCCGACTTATAGATTATTTTATATGATTTTCTAAAGATTTAAACATTTCTAGAATTAAATTAATTCAAAAACTAAATAGCTAAATTGCTACACACCCAAAAGTGTACCCAACCAGGAGCTATGTGAGGCTGACAGTGGGGTCCAGTTGACTGCTGTCTGTTGACTAGTCAAACTGTCAGGAGGACCCCACGTGTCATTGACTGATTGTTTAATTGAATTTATTTACATCTGTTTAATTCACAAGGGACCCACATGTCATACTCTACTGTTAGTTTTACAGAGTTTTAGTTCACCAACTAGTCAAGTAGGGAGGTGGGTCCCTGAAGTCAGCGGGCCAGAGGGGGTCATTAGCGAGGTGGGGGGCGGTCATTGGCGAGGCTGAAGAGGCTCGGCACGCACGGGCGTTGGAGGCGCTGGCGGCCAGAGCCTTCGGCTCGCACGGGAGAGGCAGGGTGAGGGCGGCCACTGAGGAGAGGGACCGACGCAGGAGGGGGGCCAGCGGCTGCGCAGTGGGCAGCGGCGGCGACGGCGCAAAGCAGCAGTAGCTGCAGGCGGCAGCAAGGCGAGCGGCTGCAGCGGCAGGCAGGGCAGCAGGCAGGGCCTCAGTCAAAGCAGCAAGCAGTGGCAAGGGGCGGCGTTGGCTCGGCCGGGAGGAGGCAGACCCGGCCCCGGCGCGGCCGAGCGCGGCTAGGGACGGCGGTACGCGGGCGCGAGGGAGCGCGGCAGGGAGGCTCGGAGCGCGCGACCTTCGGCCATGGCGGCCGGAGCGCGGGATGCAACTAAATAGTGATGAAAGGAAGGGAAAAAAGAGGGAATCGGACGGGGTGCTCACATCGGTGCCGTAGGTGAACTCGAGGAGGTCGGGGATGGCTTGTCAGCGACGAAATTAACAACGAGAGGCGGCGGCCGTGCGCGGAGAAGGCGACCAGATGGCGGCGCTGGAGGGCTTCTCCGGTCGATCCCTTGGCCTAGTCGAAGTAGTGGACTACTGCGCAGCTCCTCGACACGGTGGGGCTCCGAGAGGTGGTGGGTGGCCATGGTGGCGCACATTAAACGGCGACGGTGAGGTGCGGGCGAGGTGGATCTGAGGAGGGAAGAGGGGAGAGCGGCAAGGATGAGGGGGAAGTGGACGAGGGGAGTGGGAGGATGGGATCGAGGGGTCGGGACGTGGCGCCCTTATCCCCTCCCGGCGTCGATGCCGACGAGGTGGTCCGAGGCGACCCGCCCCTGTAGCGACCCAGTCGCGTGAACAGGGGAGAGGGGAGGTACCGGGGATGTTGGGCTGGCCAGCGTTCAGCTGGGCCGAGGCCCAGCGAGGGGGGAAGTCCTGTTGTTTTCTCCTTTTTTCTTTTATTCTGCCTCTGTTTCCTATTTAAAAGAGCTACTGAAATAATTTTGTTAAATGTGGCACTTTGCACAAAATAGATAGGAACAAAGTGAGGTTGCATAAAAAGTTTGGGATCAAAAGGAGTTGGCTAACCATTTTTAGAAATTGGAAAGGCCAATGTAATTATTGTTGGACCACAAAATAAAATCCCAGGGGAATTTTGGGAACTCAAATGAGGTTGGTTTCAACATGAAAAATAACCAGAGATTATTTGCCACACTTTGAACATTTTAGCTTTCATGTTTGAAAAATTGAGTTTTGGACTTTAATTTGAATTTGAAATTTGGACCGGTTTCGAACCAACGCGAGTTTATCAACAGTAATCGTAGTGACGTGGTATCATTAGCAGATGATTACTATAGCTTAATTATCCGGGCGTCACAGGGCGGCGCCCCCTCTTTCCTTCTCCCTCTCCTACTCCTTCCTTCTTCTCCTACTTGGACTAGGAAAGGGGGAAACCTACTCCTACTAGGAGTAGGAATCCCCCCCTTGGGCGCCCCCCCTTGTGGCTTGCCCTCCTCCTCCCCTCCTTTATATATGGGGGAGGGGGCACCCCATAGACACACAAGTTGATCTTAGCCGTGTGCATTGCCCCCCTCCACAGATTTCCACCTCGGTCATATTGTCGTAGTGCTTAGGCGAAGCCCTGCGTCGGTAACTTCATCATCACCGTCAACACGCCATCGTGCTGACGAAACTCTCCCTCGACCTCAGCTGGATCTAGAAGTTCGAGGGACGTCACCGAGCTGAACGTGTGCAGATCGCGGAGGTGTCGTGCGTTCGGTACTTGATCGGTTGGATCGCGAAGACGTTCGACTACATCAATCGCGTTACTTAACGCTTCCGCTTTCGGTCTATGAGGGTACGTGGACACACTCTCCCCGCTCATTGCTATGCTTCTCCTAGATAGATCTTGCATGATCGTAGGAATTTTTTGAAATACTACGTTCCCCAACAGGAGGACATGTCGTCGACTTGCTCGATGAAGAGTGGATTGGTAGAAGTACTTGGCCTATCCATCATTTCAAGCAAAAATGTGAGTGGGAGAAAGAGAAGAACTTATACCAAATGTATGAGCGATGTTGAAGATGGATCAATGATCACTCAAATGTGTAACAAGGAAATAGCACAATTGGTATCAGTTCTTGTCGGTTTCTCACACCTACACAAGTAAAAGCTCATGGTGGAGCTTGGTTAGGATGGTGGCACAAAATTTGATGCAATTGTTAGTGAGCCTCAATAATGTTGGAAAAGATTCACAAAATCGCAAATGCAACAAGTAGACCAATAGCAAGATATGGTACACGGAAACGCACACACGGATAGATAAGTGGGGTCGTGCAACCAAGGAATGAGCCAAAATGTGGATTCCACGAAAATGCTCTTGTTGCACAACACTAGAGAGACGCTAGCACGATTGCACAATAGGCGGATACGAAACTTGTGCACAACCTACTAAGCAAAAATGCAACGACTTCTATCCCAAGTATGCTATATGTATGGTATTCCGATGATATGATCCAAGATGATGAGTATGACAATCTTAATGTAGTATGATGCTATGGTTCTTGCTTATAAGCTCTTTGCTTATCTTTCCCTTTTGCTTAAAAGCTTGTTTGGCTCTTTCACTTGTGAGCTCTTTCTCGTGCAATATTTCACGAACCAAGATAGCAATTGCGTATATGCTATGACAACCTTGTGACACAAGAGATGATACCAAGATATGTACCAAGATGATATGGCATGTATGCAATGGGAGCTATGATCACTAATGTGCACAAGTAACGTTGCCGGCAATACTCAAAGGCTAGTCTCGATGGGAAAGGTACGCAAAATGGTCTATGGGGTTATCAATGCAATGGCAAGAATGTACAATGATGATATATCACGATGCCAAGATGAGGTTACCGTTTTTGCTTACGGTGGTGGTGTCAAAATGGTGAAGTGGTCGTTGTTGATGACGAGTCCGTGGCGAAGATGAGCGGCGGTGATGTCGATGTCGAACAGTTCCTAGTTAGGCGAAACACCCTAGGAAACGATGAACCACAACTCAATTTCTCAAAACCAAAGTCAAATGGTGGTTGCGGAAAGCGATGGTGGTTTGCAAGTGCGTATGCGGAAGGTGGAATGGTAAAGTGGGTGATATTGTGGAGGACCTAGGGAAAGAAGTTTAAATGACAAAATTTTGATGGTGTCAAATGATTTTGGAAGTATTTTTGTGGGATGGTGGATGTCAATAGCTATCCAACCAGCTAAAGAACATCAAAATCCGAGTCCGCATGAATTAGTTATGGTCAAAACTGCCAATCAGTCGAGGCTGAAACCGGGAGGGGCGGTTGTACCGCTTGAGCAGGCGGTTCTAGCGCTCCTGGAGCGTCCTGGAGTTTCAGTTTTGGCTGGCAGAAGTATCAGGTGTTAGGGGAGCGGTTGTACCGCCTCAGGGGCTGGTTGTACCGCTTTTGTCGGGAGATTTTTCTCAGATCTGGATCGGGGATGGATTTAGGCGGAAATGGATGATTTCGGGGACAAAATTGTGGAGATTTCGTGGATGGAAGGTGGGGAAACTTGTGGGGAAGCTAGATCTACTTGCTACACACGAAATCCATGGATCAAATCCAACAAAACTTCATCACACCAACAAATCACAAAAAAAATTGGGGCTATTTTGGTGGGGATTTTCGAATTTAGGATGAAAACAAACAAAAGAAGGCTAGAAAACAAAGGTAGGGGCTCCAAATTCATGATCAACCTTGGATCATGATACCAAGATGATGTAGGGTAGAACCCTAGGGGCCCGATCTTTCACGAAATGGAGGGGATCCTACGAAGAACACGAAGAACACGAGGGAAAACGCGAGAGAAATCACTCAACCAACAAGATATGGTCACACATATGCTAGATCCTCGAAACACAAAGAGATACACGATCCACGATCAACAAGGGACGATACATAGGGTAACCGGTTCTTCTCCGGGAGGAGGTCTTGAGGTCTTCTTCGTGAGGAGGTCTTGATGTCTTCTCCGCGAGGAGGTCTTGAATCCGCTTGGGGGATCTTCTCCAAAGAGGTCGTGAACTCCGAGGAGAAGGTAACCAAGTGGATGAGCAAAGCTCTATCTCTAATATGAGCTAATCCTTTGCTAACCCTAGTACGAAGCTAAGGGACAAGTATATATAGTCCAAGGGGTAAGTTGGGGATACATGGGGTGAAACCCCTTTCGCTGCGCACAGGCAGGGCGGTTGTACCGGTCATGGGGACGGTTGTACCACTGGGAGCTCAGGTACTGGTTCTGGAGGTGTTTTGGAAGGTGCTCAGCGGTTGTACCAGTGCTTGGGGCGGTTGTACCGGTCTGGTGGCTGTTACGGGGATAAACCGGGTGTTGTACCGGCTTTGCACCGCTCGATCACAGAAGCTTGAGCGGTAGTTGGGCGGTTGTACCGGGATTTCAGCGCTGGGAAGATGTTCTTCATGCTCTCGTTGTCCATCTTGCACCGTAACTTCTCCTTGGTTTGCTTCCTTGGTACCTAAGCACACAAAGCATCTCCGTTTGAGGTAGTAGCCATGTCTCAAGTGGGTCAAAGGGGAGTTCAACAAGGAGAGAGTTAACCTCGTTCTTGATAGCTCTCGCACGGGCTCTTGTCATTGATCCAAGTGGTGTCGTGGGAGATGTAGGTAGGTCCATGAGGATGACCTTGGGATGCTCCGCATCACGGCGGCTAGGGTTTCACCGAGCTGCACCCTTGAAAGCGACGCTGGCATCCACTGAGCATTTTGGTTGACACGTGCATTGATCGAACTAATGATCGGCACCGACAAGTCGGTCTATTTGGTTTTCCACTTCTACTGCTTGTTTACCCTGTCGAATAAATTAAAAGTTGAAAATAAAAACATAAACACGAGTTTCTGGTTTAAAACACCCACCCCAAGCCGGAATATAAAGAGCCCAGACACAGTGTGGGTGGTCACACGAGTGTGCCCACAGAAAGGCTGGCCGTTTATCCGCTCCTCTGGAACCTGCACACTGCCCAGTCATCCCACACCGCTTTTCTTTTTCTTTTTAATACGGTAATAATAATCTCACACAGGCACGCCATTAGCACGTCCTAGAGGCTAAAAAAGAGCTCTCTTTTTCCCTCCCCCACCCCTTCTTTTCCCTTTTCTAAGAGCCTGTTCGGATTCCATCCACTCCACAACTCTGCTCCAGGAGCAGCCGGAGCGGACCCGAACAACATAGCTCCGTGGAGTCAGCAGCATGGAGCGGAGCGGGCTGTAGGTATAAATCCTGGAGCGGGGTAAAGGGTGCTCCGTAGATCCTAAAAACAAGGGAGTTCACCAAAATTTACGGAGGACTGCCACCGATAAGTGAAACGTACCGGTTCGTTTTGTACGTCTCTCTTGCTGGTAGCCTTTCCCATCCTCCTAGCACGGGCCACAGGGCAGATTGTTGGGCTTTCGGCCCAACTTGTGAACAGGAGCGGAACGAACAAGTCGAACAGTTTTCCTGGCTCCCCATCGATGAGGAGTGGGAATTCGCGCGGACTCCGTGGAGCGCCGGATTTTGTGGAGCCAGTGGTTTACCGAACAGGGCCTAAATCCCTCGTGCATCGCCTCCCAAGTTGGATCTACAACACGCGCAGCTCCTCAGTCAAACCCTCGCATTTCTTTACTCCCGTCGCCACTCTCAGGTACGCTTAGGGGGTGTTTGGTTCAGAAGTCCTAGGACTTTTTCTAGTCCCAGGGACTAATCAAAAAAGACTCTCTAATAGAGTCTTTTTCTAGTCCATGTAGAAAAAGTCCCTCCCGTTCGGTTCCTAGAGACTTTTTAGGGACTTTTTCTAGTCTCTGGTACTAAAAAGTCCCTTAACCAAACACCCACTAAGGGAGCCAGCCAAGAGCAGAGACAGCTCACTGCACGGATACGCGCAGCTCCTCGCATTCTCTGTCTGTCAGTGGCTCAGTGCAGAGCTCCCCGTGAGTCTACGGCGTGGCCCGCTTCTTGCTTGGCACTACTCTTCTTCCTCCGTGCCGTCTTCAACTGCGGCGAGGGAGCCGGCGGAGGAGGAAGAAGCAGGGAGGGCTCCGGCTCCGGGGGGGACCAGCGGGATATCAGGTGGTTTGTTTGCCCCCTTTGCGTGCTGCCGTCCTCTTCTCGCGATTGCGATGTCGCCGCATTTGTTGCTGCGCTTCTTGGAGCCTTGCGCCTGTTTGTCTTCTCTGATTTTCCGCCCCCAAATCCGCCGTCTCACTTGCTGCTCTTCGATCTCCCCTCTAGTTCGTCCCGGGAGTTCTTTCTTTGCTGCAGGGAGCGAGCAACCGAGATCGAAATTACTACCACTCTTCCGCCCGGTCCGGCTACTCGCCGATTTGTTTGCTTCCTGGCACCCTGATACTGGCCCAGCCCGTCCGTCCATGGTCCGATGGTTCTTCTTTTTCAGCGCGCAAGATCGATCTGAGTTCATGCCAAGGTGCGGGCGCAGGTTATTATTCACTCATGTGAATGCATTGCTGCCATTTCGCGTCATTTTTCCATAAGAGCATTTCGTATCATTAATTGCCCCCCAAGATTCATTTCGCGTTTCAGGAGATTTATGGTTACTGGTTTCTGCTCTTGTAGAATGATTGATTGAAGTAATGTGCGTGGTCTTGATATTTCAGCTTGGATCCAGAGTTTGCAAGAAGCCCCTAGTAGATCATAAATAATGTCGCCAAGGAGACTAGAGGCCGTGGCGACGCTGTTCATGCTCATGCTTTTCAATGCTTCAGGTACTTACTAGCACATGGATGCTGTATTAAATTACACGGTGCTCTGCACATGATTAGCATCTCATTGTGTCGATGCATCTGGCATTTTGATTCCCCACTGTGCCAGTGGCTAGTTTGAGGAAAACATACTTTGTTTGTCCTGAACTGAAGGGAAAAAATCGATAGAGAAAACTGAAGAGAATTTTGCTTGATGTGTACAATCATATACTCCCTCCGTCCCAAAATAAGTGTTGTTGATTTATGCTTTTGTATCTAATTTTTCCTTGCATAAAATATGTTGCTGTTTCCTGTTCAATTGTAGGGGCATTTGTTGGTATCAACATTGGCACTGGGGTGTCAGACCTGCCATCAGCATCAGACATAGTCTCCACCCTTAAAACCATGAAAATCCAACATGTTCGCTTGGTTGATTCAGACCATCAAATGCTAGTCGCCCTCGCGAACACTGGAATCGAAGTGATGGTCGGGGTGCCAAACGATCAGCTGCTCCGTGTGGGGCAGTCTCGTCCGGCAGCTGTTGATTGGGTCAACAAGAATGTTGCTGCCTACATTCCGGCGACAAACATCACATATATCGCCGTGGGCGATGAGGTTCTTACCAGTCTCCCAAATGCAGCTCTTGTTCTGGTACCTGCATTGCAGTTCCTCCAGTCAGCACTGTTGGCTGCAAACCTCAATACCCAGGTGAAACTATCAAGTCCCCATTCGATGGATATGATCCCTAAGGCATTTCCTCCCTCCACCGCCACTTTCAACTCGACGTGGAGCTCTGTAATGCTCCCGTATCTTCAGTTTCTGAAGAGTACAGGATCTTCCTTCATGCTGAATGCTCAACCATACTATAGCTATGTGGGAGGCCAAGGTGTGTTCCCTTTGGAGTATGCCCTGTTCCGATCACTCAATCCCAACAGTCAGGTTGCGGATCCCAACACTAATTTGTTCTATACCAACATGTTTGATGCTATGGTTGATGCTGCGTACAACTCGATGAAAGCCATGAATTTCACCAATATTTCTGTTATAGTCACAGCTTCTGGTTGGCCATGGCGTGGTGGACGAAATGAGCCGGCTGCTGATGTTGACAATGCTTTGGCCTACAATACAAATCTCATACGACATGTGCTAAATAATTCTGGTACCCCTAGCCAGCCAGATAACCAAGTAAGCACATACCTGTTTGAGTTGTTCAACGAGGATCGTCGGGCTGGACCTGTTTCAGAGCAAAATTGGGGCATTATGTTTACAAACGCAAGTGCGGTGTACTCCCTGACATTTGAAGATGTGGCCACAAATAACACTGACTCGCCTGCTTTGCGCGGGATGTTTTGTGTGGCAAATTCAAGTGCAACCCATAGTGCGTTGAAGCAAAGCTTGGATTGGGTATGTGGCCCTGGCTCCGCAAACTGCAGTGCCATTCAACCTGGGCAGCAATGCTATAAAGCAGATGACATTGTAGCTGTTGCTTCGTATGCTTTCAACGATTATTATCATAGAACACAAGCGAGTGGCGGTACATGCAACTTTAATGGCACAGCAACCATATCATCTACGGATCCAAGTAAGCTGAACTGTCTCTTGAGTATCCATTTCTTTGCTGAATTTTCTGTCTTATTATTCAAGTGTTAACTGTTACGATCTTTGCTATTACCACTTTATTTTGTGACATGAGCCTAAACAAATTTCCTCCTGAATTTAAACTTGCAGGCCATGGATCATGTGTTTTCGCAGGAAGGTGAGTCGCATTTCCTTTGTTATTGTAAGCTCAAAACTTCTTTTGTTGCTCTATACTGACGATGAGGTTTGGTTCTACGTGCAGCAACGGTGCCAATGGCAGCAGTGGTGATGCGGCTGCTGGTCCTGTGAGCCAAGACAGTTTTGCCTCACAATCACAGTCTTGCTGGTTGACTTACCTAGCTGCCGTGCTTCTGCCTGTTGTACTTCTCATGTAAAACATTGTACTGTCTGTTGTATTTCGGATGAGACGTGTCGAATTTCTCGTGCCTCTTGTCATTATTTAGAATAGGGAGCCATATTGGTCTCAGTGTATTGAGGTAGATGACATGTATCTCTGGTAAGAAATTGTTCTAGGAATGAATGGACAAGGTGCACGTATTTTGAATGTCAAGTTGGAAAACTTCAATCCTGGAAGGGCTACTTTCTTGAAACATTGGAAGATCCAAATTCTGTGTTGCATATATCTTTATTTTTGAAATGTATAATCCTAGGTGACTTTAGCCAGACAGTATGCTGCTGTGAACCAAATGGTTCATTCGTTCAGTATTTAGTTTTTCTTTTTTGAGAAACCGTTCAGTATTTAGTTTTCAGGTGTACAACTGAGACCAGCTTCTTCCTCCTTTTCTGTGAGAGCTCAGGATCTTAGCCCAGCGTTTTTTTAGGATCTTACAAAGCGTTATTGCTGCGTAGTAAAACGTCCCAATGTTTACAGGGACAGGATCGCCAGGCTGGCCTAACCAAATATGGTGCGCATACCCTAAAGTTAAAACACGCATACCCTAAAGTTAAAACACGCTTTGCGAGATTATGAGTCTCCACATTTGAGGTCCTAAGACTAGCCACAATGGGTAGACTAGTAACATGCGTATGTTACTAGTCTATGTTACTGCCTTTAGTGGGAAGTAACATATGTGTGGTAATATGCAACACTTCATTTATTAAGCTATAGACACATCTTGCCTTGATATGTGTGATGTTACTCAGCCTGGTCACAATGGAGAGAAACTTAGGAGTAACATCACACACTTCAATACAACTTTGCTTATGTGACACATATTTAATGAAGAGAGAGGTGCTTGTGGTAACTAGCTAAGTTACCGGAACATCACACACTCCAAGAAACAATGAGTCTATAACCTAATAAATACATCGTTGCATGACACTACATAGATGTTCCTACCCACTATGGAGGTAGTAATATAGTCTAGGGAAGTGTGTAAGTTACTAGATTATGTTCTTGCCCATTGCGACCAGTCTCATACTACTAGTAACTAGCTATGTTATCATTTTCCTCTTTTTTTTCATTTATTGCTTGCCACATCATATATTCTATGTTACTCCCCACTTAATAAATGAAGTGTTGCATATTACCACATATGTTACTCCCCACTATAGAGATAGTAATATAGACTAGTAACATGTTTATGTTACTACCCATTGTGGCTAGTCTAAACTCTCAGCCCAGCTTGCCTGACAGAAAGCCGGGCCAAAATATACTTTTATTTTCTGGGCCTAAATGCAAAGAGTTTTACCAAGTCCTTTTCCATAATGGGCTAGCTAGCTGAGCCACAAAAGATTCTCAAAAAAAAAAAAAGAAGAAGAAGAAGCTGAGCCACAAAGAAAGCATTGAAGCCCACTACGCCAGCCGCCAAAGGAACCAGGGGGGAAAAAATCCCCAATTCCCCGTTGTCCCATTCTTCCCCGGCAACCTAGCTCGGCGACGGCGGCCGGCGGCCGGCGCGGGCGTGCAGCGTCGCGGCGTTAAGTTCAAGCGAGCAGCGTGCCAGCGGCAGGGCGTCGCTGTGCCGCGCTGCAGCCGCGCGGCAGGGACGGCGCGAAAGCTGAAGCTAAGCGCAGACTGAGGTCCGAACAGCACTAGGATTAAGGTCCGTTCCGAATTTTCAGAGCTTGTGATTCGTGAGCTATGAACTGATGATGCAGTTGTCTCAGCGACAGTTCTTCAGATTTCACCTTATTCGGTTCTGCTCTGCCACTGGCCGCAGTCATGTCCTCTTCGTCATCTTTCCCCGGCTCCCGCTTCCCCTTCGCCGCCGGTGGCGCCGGTGCTGGAGCCTCCGGTGGAGGCGGAGGCGGCGGCAGTGGGAGCAGCGTGCGGCCCTGGGGGTCGAGCGGAGGGACGTCGGTCTCGTCGTCGGGGAAGCGGATACAGAAGGAGCTGCTGGACCTCAACGCTTCCGACTGCTCCGCCGGTCCCAAGGGCGACAACCTCTACCACTGGCTCTCCACCATCATTGGACCCCAAGGTATAAGATTATGGAATCCTTTTCACTTCCTCTTCGCCACTAGCCCATTCATGACAGGGAGAAGCTCTTAGAAACTTTAGTTTATACTAGTTTAAATTAAAATTGTGCCATCCATGGGATATAAATAATAAAGTATGCACTGGTAATTTGGTTTAACCTAATATATCGAAAGGCACCCGTAATTTGGTTTAATGCGGTGTTTTTCTTGTAGGGTCACCATATGAAGGAGGGATATTTTTCCTTGATGTCGTTTTCCCACTTGATTATCCTTTCAAACCTCCTATGGTAAGAACTGATAAGTAACCTTCTTTCGTTTGCTACTATTTTCTTATGTGATGTGTAGGTTAGCCGAGCTAGGAGCGCAGCAATACCCCCCTGGTTCTAGAAAAAAACAATCCTTAGATGTTGCAAACCGAACTTCTGTAGAAGGAATGTGAGTTTTTTAAGAGAATGTCATATTTGCATATTCAAAAAATCAAGTACGACCTCAAAATAGTTCGTAAAGAGTGTTATTAATCTTATTGTGTAATTGGAATCTGATTCATAACATGTAATAAACAGACTAATATAGAGTATGACCAAAGGGATGAAATTTAATATGCATTAGTAAATTAGGAAGGAGATGCATCATAAAAGTCTGTTGTCCCCAAACTTCCACAGTCTACTACCGTAATTCAATAAAAAAGGCCTAGAAAGCTGTCCGTCAAAGAATCAAGATTCATAGGAAATTTTGTGGAAGCGGAGAAACCAGCAAGGATTAGAACACTCTAAAGAGCACAGATTAAAAGAAAAGTATTACGTAAAAGCGAGTTTACTTCGATGCTAATTAATGTTGCTTTTGTTTACCCGCAAAAAAAAATGTTGCTTTTGTTTCTTCTGAAGTGACGTATGTTTGCCGATGTCTTAAGTGTAATAATAACATTATGCATCTTTCCGTCATAATGACAGTCATATGTAAAGAAAACATATCTGAACCTTTTATTTTACAGTTGCTATTCAGGAAAAATAATTGTGCGTGGTTGCTAAGATGTTGTTTTCTTAGGTGTCCTCCTGACCTATGTTGTGGCAAGCTTTTAGCTAATGCTTTGCTGAGAAAAGATTTTCGGGAAAAGGATTTTGTCCACCGGAAGCCTTATTACTGTGTGATTGAGATCACCTTTATCCTTTGTTGACATATTGTTTGTATTGGCATATCTTGGCTTAGTGCACAAGTCTGATAATTTTGTAAATTAGAAAGCCTGACATATCTGTCTATTTACTGGCCGTATTGATTTATCAGTATCCATCCGCTGGCACCATGGTTTGGAGGTCCAATTATTACCTTTGACAGATGACCTGGTGGTAGGTTGAGATGGGAGGGGTCAGAAACAGCCAACCTCCATTTTCAGATCTCAGCAATGGAACAATGCTAACACTACTTTCACCTACCCCACAGCTGTACAGTGTGCTACATTTACCATGACAAGCATATGGCACCATGCATAAACTAAATGTAGGTCACCACAACAATTATAGTCCAAACAATAAGGCAGGAGCATGTGAATGTTCTCAAGGTTTTGTAAAAGAAAAGATCTGTCTGTTATACTGTAGCATACCAGCATATACGCTGTACGGTTTTGATGTTGTGATTTTACAACCAATGATTGTCATGATTTTATATTTGAAATTTATATTTATAAGTATTCTTACATTGTTTTATGTTCTACTACAATGTGTTAGATTTCATTGCTGGAACCCAGTAGTATATTTTAGCGCTTGGGGACCTTAACTTTTGGTGACAAACTGACAATTGTGCTGTGGCTCTTCGAGGTGACTTTCAAAACAAGGATTTACCACTGCAACGTTGATTCCACTGGGGCAGTGAGTTTGGAAATTTTGAAGGATGGCTGGAGTCCAGCTTTAACTATTTCAAAGGTGCTACTGGCGATCAAAGCCATCATCACAAATCCGGATCCATGTATGTTCCAACATTACCAGTATCATTTTCTGAACTTAGAAAAGGGAGTATTTTAATACCACTGTATAGTGTCTACATATTTGTTGCTTCATTTCTACTGGAAAGCATAACATTATGATGTTTTTGTCTCTGCAGACAACCCACTTGTGGAGAGCATTGCACGTCTGTACCTGACTGATAGAGCTAAGCATGATGAAATAGCTGCTGAATGGACATTGAGGTTTGCAAGATAGGGAGTCCTTTGTGCGACGTGAATTTTTGGGACATGCAGCCACGCGCTGCCGAAATCCTGGATGTCCGTCTGCGCATCATGATTACTACTTTTTATAGCCTGTTTGCAATACGCGACACGTTAATCACCAGCTTTCGCGAATACCACGTGGTATACGCCACATCAATGGCCTAGGCGTCATTCAATTCTTAGTATGAATACAAGGCCCACGTGATGGCTCGGGCGATGGAATAACTGCTCTCGTTGCTGGGTGGATGTAATTGAGCTCTCGCACTACTTATAAGTAGAAAACATTTGATCCTGATGAAAACGGGCCAGATCCTCTGCTGTAACTGTATCACATTTATGGCCATTGTCGTGTAGTCTGGACCCCATGTGTCATTGATAGTACTGCACGTAAAGTTAGTGCAAAGGAACCTGATGGAAACCTAACTAGCCACAAGTGATGTTTTGTGGTAAAACCCTGGGGAAAATGCCTCCATGTATTTAAAAAAGTTATATGTTAAATTGATACTAAAAGGGACGGTTTTATCAGCTACCAATATATGTCATGGTTATAGTTTGATTGCACCACTAGCAAAATGGAAAAAAAAAACAGTCAGACCCAAACTTGTTTCATTACTCTATCAGGCGGAAGTAATATTATATGAGGTGGGGCATAAACTAAGCCATTGTACTTTTTACCATATGTAAAATCAATATAGTTTTTTTATAAACAAGGCATTTTTTTTTACTATTTTGCAGTAATCAAGGGAGAATAACTCCACTGGGTATTCGGAATTGGCCTCCATGTGTTGTGCCAAAAAAACATATCTCAAAATGGTATACAAAATGTTGAATATCTTTTCATGCAATGATCATTCATTTTAGTTGATAATTTTTTTACCCCAACGTGTGGAAATGCCAACACAGGAAATGCTCAAAAGATTATATGTCAATTTGATACTATAGGGGGCGGCACGGTTTCATCGGCTACCCATATATGTCATGGTTTTAGTTGGATTGCAACACTAGAAAATTAAAAAAAAAAGTCAGACCGGAACTATCGATGCATCGGTTAAATTCCTTTCATTGCTTTATCCGGCGGAACTAATGTTATATAGGAGGGAACATAAACTAAGCCATTGCACTCTTTTGCCGGAAGTAAAAACAATAATGTTTTTTCTTTGAAACAAGGCAATTTGTTTGCCATTCTCTAGTAATTAATGTTTTAATATGGTCAGAGAACCTTGGTCATGGTCCGATCACGCCCGAGTGCCCCACTGTGATATGGCCGCTTCATGAAAACAGTGTATGGAATTTTGAATTAGGGACGATACAAGGTTGGATGGGTATAGACGCTGGTGCTCCACCCATGTTGGTGTGTTTGCATGCAAGAGTTTGTTCATTCAATGGGTCTTGCTCTCATAAAGTCCAGCTAACTTTTAAATGCTCCTAAGCTAATTAGAGCGAGTTATGATGCATGTCAGGTCATCTGCTGCGCATGTCAGGTGAAAAAAATGCGCGGCTATACTGAATGATCTACATGGGTTTGAAATCATTATACGGCTCACGCGTATTCAAGTTGCACGAATCGCGCGAGGGCATGCGGTGTGGATTCCAGCCACGCGTGGCCGCATGTCCACTCGCGATTATTCGGTCCTTTGTGTGACTAAATAAGAAAATTTGACTCTGTAAATGAATAATCTTGTATGTATCCTGAGATATATAACGTTGGAAAATGACCAATACATTAATCTGAGTTGTGACATAAACATGTGCTTTACGCTCGAGCATTATTTTGATGTTTAGGTGCAGAATTAGCCTTTATGGTTTACTTCGCGAAGTTACCCCTAGCAATTCTTCAGGGTCGCTTCTTCGACTACGTGAGCAAGATACTGAAATCCTACTTATTGGAACTTGGCGTCAGGTCATGCCATTAGATCATATATGAATTTTGCCCACTTGATTTGTTTTTGAAGCGAAAAGTTCGTGATAGTACTGAAGTTTCAGTGACCAAAAAACTGTCACATATCACAGTCAAACTACGAAAAGGCCTACGAGTCAAATCTTTCACTTGAAACCAAATTTTCGCTGGCTATCATTTCTAGGTTGTTGGGCATGGCTTCAATCATACACGAATGATGTTTATTTCTAGAACTCTGCCTACCTTTTATCATTCCCCTGTACAGTGGTTCATGGTATACTGTCATCCAACATAGTACGGCCGCTGTGCAATGAAAGCTGGACAAATATTTCAAATGTTTGAGGCAGAATATTGGCCCCTTGCTTACGAATGCTAACTTCAATCCCACTTCATGGAGGAATGAAAGGCTACTACGACAGGTACATATCTTCTAAATGAACAAATCAGACTAAACCTTTGAAAGGGACATTCCACCAGTTCACCTGTTCACAGAACAGACTGCACACCTCAGCATATCAGTCCACCTATAACTCCTCCATCCCACAGAAGGAGCAAGCACTCTTTCTGGCGATCTTTTCCTCTAGACCACAAACAATGGCCACCGAGTGCGAGGTGAACAAATCTCGCCGCTTCGATCGCGGCATGTCGAGGCGGACACGAAAACCAGTGAGCCTCGTCGCTTGTTATGAAGATCGGTATGTGCCGCCCCTGGCACGGCAGCTGCTCCACGAGGCCAAGCTGAAGAGATTGCTCCGGTGCGAAGATACAAAAGAGCTGCAGGCACCTCAGCAACGTGAAGATGCAGAGCAGCAGCTGGAGATTCCACAGGCACCACAGGAGTGTGAAGGTGTTGAGAAGAAGGCACCAGAGCAATATCAAGATGAGAAAGAGAAGAAACCGCAGCAATATGAAGATGAAGAGCAGGAGAAGAAACCACATCTGCACCAAGATGAGGAGCAGAACATACCAAAGCAATATCAAGATGAGGAGGAGACAGGACAACAACAGCAAGATGATGATGCGCCAGAGCAATGCCTAGACGAAGATCCAAAAACACCGGAGCAATACCAAGATAAGGAGTTGGAGGAAGAGGAGGAGGAGGAGGAGCAAAACATACCAGAGCAATACCAATATGAGGAGTTGGAGGAGGATCAAAAGACACCAGAGCAATACCAAGATGAGGAGTTGGAGGAAGAGGAGGAGGAGGAGGAGCAAAACATACCAGAGCAATACCAAGATGAGGAGGACGAAGAGGATGAGCAAAACATACCGGAGCAATATCTTGGTGAAGAGCAAAAGATAGCACAAGAATACCAAGATGAGAAGGCACCAGAGGAATGCCATGTTGAGGAGGAAACGGCACCAGAGAGATGCCAAGACGAGGAAGAGAAGACAGGCAAACAATGCCAAGATGGGGATGAGAAGGCATCAGAGCAATATCAAGACGAAGATGAGAAGACATCAGTGCAACATCAACGTGAAGAACAGAAGGCACAGCAGGGAGGCCAGGACTCGAAGCAGAAGACTCTGGCGCAGCGCCTGAGCGTAAAAAAGCCGACCGCGCCTGTCGGCGACGTGCCACGGCTTTCCCTTCTGGAGCTGATACGAGAGAAGCAGCTTGGCACTGGAGAAGCCAAAGCTGGCAGGGACTTGGGCTACGGGGAGAATGCCATTGCTGACCATAGAGCAGCAGCAGCAGCAGCTGGCGGCACAACATTGGCCATGGTGATAAGGCGACCCGACGGAGGGAAGAAGAAGTCGCCGGGAATCGTCCGCCGCTGTGTGAAGGCCTTGAACCAGATGATCAAGGCCAAGCACGGGTCCAAGAAGAGCGTACCTTTCAAGGATGTATGAACACAGGTACACAGTTTCTTACTATACTCCGGACATCTCAGAATAATGCACGATTGGGCAAAAACTAGAATTTTGGGCATGGTGCAATACCAATTCCGCCTAGGAACCCCACAGCAAACCCCGCGCGCCCGACTACCTAGAACAGATCTGTTACCAGGGATGTTGTTTTATGGCATCTGATCAGTGATGTACTTACCCAAACAATGTACCGTATGAAACATCAGCGAGTCTATCCAGATATTCGTCGAACTATTTACTGTATAGAATCATGGACACGAAGGAGTTGCTCAGTTCTACCGACAGTTTCTCCCGGGTCGGCAAAGGCGTGCTGGTGCGCACTCCCTTTCGTTTCTTTTCTGGGTCACATGCCTTTTTCATTTGTTTTGGTGTATGATGAATGTTGAGATTGCAAGTTAGTGGAGGAAAAGGTGAGTAGACAGGGGGAAAATCTGTGAGGCGGTCTATTTGATGATGCAACGTGGGCACATCACATAGCTCTGCCCTTTTTGCGATCTATCACAAGATTTGATATCGTCTGCCATTATCGGAGCAGGTGTTATTTTCAACACTTCTTCGATACAACCCCTGGAAACATCAACGGTCCAGACCGTCCTATACCCCTTCATCTGAAAACTTAAAAAAGGGTAGGATGGTCATTGCCCCTTCCCCTCCCCCAGCCCCGGCCCCGCGACGTACCTGCGCGGCCCGTCGACGTACGTACGTGTACGCGCGTCCGACGGCGTTTTTTTTACTGTGGCGACGTACGTTTTTTACTGTGGCGTCGGTGGTCAATCCGCGCGTCGTGGCGCGTGAACTGCGGCCCGCCGTCCCGTCCCGTCCGTCCCCTCGTCTGCCGCCCCGCCGCCCCGTCCCCTCGTCTGCCGCGCCGCCGCCCTCGACTGTCGGCCCGTCCGCCCGTCGCATTAGCTGCCCACCCGTCCGCCCGCTGCCCCGCCGTCTGCCCTATAAATCGCACCCCCGTCCGCCCGTCGCCGCAAACACCACTCCTCCCGACTCCACCTCCCAAAAGGCCGCCGGCGACATGTCGTTCCACCGTGGCAGCAGCTCCGGCACCGGCGGCGACGACGGACTGAGCGCGTGGCCGTCGAGCCTGAGCACGCCGGAGACAGAGGAGCTGTACCGGTTTGGGCTCCTCGTGCCGCCGGGTTGCCGTCTTCCGCACAACTGGAAACTCGACAAGGACGGCTACCCGAGGCGCGGGCCCGGCGCCACCGCGGAGGAGAAGCAGACCGGCGGCCGCAACAACATCGCCGGCCGTCACGCGTTCTGGGACGGCAAAGAGTACGCCGCCATCATCGGCGCGTACCGGCTGGCGGAGTCCGGCGTCACGCCAGACCTCATCGGCGACCGCCGCCGCCTTCTTGTCCCACGCCCCCGTCCAGAAGCGCGCGGCCGTCGGGCCCCTCCACCACCTGCGCCGACGCCCGACGATCCCCCCGCCCCGCCGGAGGTGGAACTGCCGCCGGAGCAGGTGGTTCTTCGGGAGGACGGCGATCCCGACGATACACCATGTTACCTCGTCGCCCTGCGGGCGTCGGTGGCTGCAGCGGCGGCTGCAGATGCGGCGGCGGCTGCGAGGGAGGCCGCCGAGCAGGCGGCGGCGGCGATTCCGCCGGTGGTCCCGCAGGCGGAGGCGGAGTCGTCGGACGAAGACGTCATCGACTGGGAGCGGTTAGCCCAGGTCAGCGACCACGACGACGACGACGACGGCGGTGACGGCGCGGCGGAGTTCATCGATCTCGCGGCTAGCGACGAGGAATAGGAGTAGTTGTTTATTTAAGAAAAATGTTATAAGTATGAACTATGTATCGTTTAGGTTCGTATAAACTCGTTTCGTTTCGGTAGGGTTTAAGGACTATGTAAAATATCTCTATGTTCAATCTAGTTTGTTCGAATCTTGTTTTAATTTGTCTTTAAAGTTTGTTCAAAAAATTAGCAAAATAATGAACGTTTATTTTGAAATTTTTTGAAAACACATAAAATAAAAAAGAAAACTGAATAAAAAATCAAAAGTGTATCTAAATGTTTATAAAGTGGTTTTAGAAATGTTCAGATTTTGTTAAAATATGTGCATATAGTAAAGCCCGGTGGATGAAAAAATTGAAATTTTGAAATAAAAAATATAACAAATAAAAAACAAAAATAAAATTAAAAAGGTGAGATATTTCAATTCATTAACATTTTCCAAAATATTTTTAAATTCATTAACATTTATGAATTAGAGAATATTTTTTAATTTATTAACATATATGAACACGAGAATTTATAAATTCATTAACATTTTCCGAAATATTTTTAAATTCATTAACATATATGAATACGAGAATTTATAAATTCATTAACATTTTCCGAAATATTTTTAAATAGAGAATATTTATAATTCATTAATATTTATGAATCCGAGAATTTTTAAATTCATTAACATTATCTGAAATAGTTTTAAATTCATTAACATTTATGAATTTTCTGGAATATTTTTAAATATTTGTAAACCTAACTTTTTAAATATTTTCGGCCCAGAAAATCGTAGAAAATCCATACAGACTCGAAACGCGACAAATTTTTGCTGTAGCACGTGGAAAAAAATGGGCATGTTTGGCGGATGCGTAGCGGAGACATGCGACCGAGGGTCCCCTCCGCCCATACCGAAACCACTACCTTCCACAGCAAGTACCTGAGCGGTTTCACGGAATGCACCCAACTTTTGCCAGCGCGTGCGGGGCCCCACCCGGGCACCCCACGGCCAAAATGAACGAAATCCGACAACGAACGCACGTTGCGTCACGTCCGGGCAGTATTTTAGGGGTTTTCGGCCCGGAAAATCGTAGAAAATCCATACGGACTCGAAACGCGACAAATTTTTGCGTGCGTGCCCTGCAAGGGCAGTGTAGCACGTGGAAAAAAATGGGCACGTTTGGCGGATGCGTAGCGGAGACGTGCGACCGAGGGTCCCCTCCGCCCATACCGAAACCACCCCCTTCCACAGCAAGTACCTGAGCGGTTTCACGGAATGCACCCAACTTTTGCCAGCGCCAAAATGAACGAAATCCGACAACGAACGCACGTTGCGTCACGTCCGAGCAGTATTTTAGGGGTTTTCTTTTTCAACAATAATTCGCAGAGTACTTCTCTTATTTTATATATTTGACAGCCGACGGAACTGTAGTAAATACATGCAGAATTCATAATATAAATAATGAATAGTGAATATTTATATCAACAATAATGATGTCTCAACATAACAATTGTTACCACAGTAATTTTATTGTAGTGGACAGAAAATAACAAGTCTCAAATAACAACGGTCTGTAGGCAATAATCTTGTTTCACACATATAAAATACTCAACACGAACATAAATTTAACAAATGTTTTTCATATAAATGGAAGAGGTAAAACACTTGCATCATCTTCACTTGAGTCTTCAAGCCCAGTTGCTGCATAGAATAAATAAAAAAATTGTGAGAATCAATGTACGGTAGATGAATCAACGAAACTAACATAAACAAAGCAAAAAGACATACAGTTACATATAAATGGATGCAGTAAAACAGATGCACCGTCCTCACTTCTGTCTTCAAGCCCAGTTGCTGCATAGAATAAACTATAAGAATCAATGTACCGTAAATGAAACAACAAAACTAACATAAACAAAGAATAGACATACTCTTCATTTTTGCTGCATGTGCTCCTGTTATGACCTGAGCCGCTGCATATGCTACATTTTCGTCCAGATTTCTCGTCAAATGCTTTAGGCCTCTCATTTTTTGTCACATCTGGGCCACCCTTACCGCGACCTCTACTGTTCTGCTTAGGTGCGCCCTTCGTTGAAACCTTTACTGGATCACGAACCAGAATATGATCTCGGTTAGGCTCAAATGGATTATTGTTCACGAAGCTTCGCTGACTATCATCTTCATTTCCCTGAATGTCCTTATTCGCTATAATATCATCCAGAGCTGCCGTCAACTTGTCGAATAAGAAAGGATTACTGCATGCGACATGACATGCTTCTGAAGATTTGATGGTCAACTCACTATATCTAGCTCTGTCCTCACCACTCGACCAACCCCACGCAAACAGATCGCTGGTGCGCTTCACAGGCAGTCCAACTCGTGCTTTTTTGAGAATCTTCGCAGGACACAACACTTGGGTATCACAGGTAAGTTCAGTGCATTCAAAACATGAAGAATATGCTTGCAAGGAAGCGCTTTGCGAGTCATACTTCGGCAACTACACTTTATAGTTTCTGCCGAGTTACCTGGCGTATAGTCCACATTAAATCTGTGATCCCTGTTATTCTTCCACACAACCACAAATCTCTGACTATCGGTCCCTGTCAGTCTATCAATTACCTCAAGCTCCTGTACCTTCTTCATATCTTGTTGCAACATATAAAAGTTTGCCTGTGTGAATGCTTTCGCAGCATACGACTCAATGGCCTGACACTCAGTCACTGTTACTGGAAGAGTCTGTGAGGCCGTGTAGTCATCATAAGCTTCATTCTCACGGAGGCGAACAATACAATTCTCGTAGTGTACAATCATGTCAACGATCGTCATACCATAGTCAAGATGAAGGTGCAGGCTGGAGTTCAGACTCTCACTCCTCTGATTACTGCGCATACCAAGGAAAAATCCATCAGACAAATATGATGCAGCCCAAAGCGTCCTCTTCCTGTACATCCTATGGAGCCATGTTTTTGTTCTCTTCGTCTGCCATTTGCGCACAAACGCGGCCCATCTCTCCTCAAAAACCTTATGTGTAGTGGCATAGTACAATAATGCCCTGAACTCCTTCAATGACTTGTGGTTGAGGTGTTTCTGCATATTCTTTTCAATATGCCATGAACATAGACGATGCCACACGTCAGAAAGCACCTTCCTGATAGCCCTTATCATCGCTGCATCTCCATCGGTAATTACAGATTTAGGCCTCTTCTGACAGTTAGCTTTCAAGAACGTGTTAAGCAACCAAACATATGTAGCCTCAGTCTCGTCTGAAACAATGGCGCAGGCGAATACCGTAGTGCAACGGTGGTTGTTCAGACCCACAAAAGGGATGAACGGCATTCCATACCTATTCATCTTGTATGTGTTGTCGAAGACGACAACATCACCATAGTCTAGATAATCCCGGCGTGACTGCGAATCACACCAGAACAGGTTTTGGAGCCTGCCTTCAGCGTCAACTGTGTGCTCAAAGAAGAAGTCTGGATCTCTGTCCTTTCTGGTCAACATGATTCCTATGGCAGTATCAGCATCACCTTGTGCAAGCAATTTCATCTTCTCCCTATAGCACATGTTATACAGCTTTGTCCTCTGAAACGGTGACTTTGCATAGGAGCCATACCTGCTAATGACGTTGTCAAAAATGATATGTTTTCTTATCTGTGACGCCCGGATAATTAGGCTACAGTAATCCCACGTTAATGATGCCACGTCACCACGGTTACTGTTGTTCATCTCGTGTTAGTTCAAAATCGATTCGAGATTCAAACTTAAAATAAAGTCAAACGGTAAAGATTTTCAAATATTAAAACTAAAATGTTGGGGTGTTGCCAAATAATGCATAGGTAATTATTGTGGAGAAACCACACTTTTATAAAATGTTTAAAGGCTCTAAAGTAATTAAAACAGCAGCTATGACAATTAATTAAGTGCCTTTTAAAAATAATAATAATACAAACTATTTTAATTAGGTGTCAAACTTTTTGGGGCAGTAGAATAAATTATAACATTAATTTAGGAGTTGTATTTATATTTTATAAAACAGAAATTGAAAGAATAAAATAGAAAAGAAAATAGATAAAGAAAAGAAAACAAAAAAGAAACAAAAAAAGAAATAAAACAACCCCCCCAAGCTGGACCGAACGGCCCAGCTGGCCGCCGCACCGGCCGGCCCACCAGGCCCAGTCGGGCCTCCTTATCCCTCCCACTCCCAAACCCTAACCCGATCCACCCACTCACTCTATTCCCCATCGCTCCCCTCGTCCCCTCACCCGCGCCACCACACGCACGCACGCACACCCGGTGGAGCGGGCACCCGAGCCGCCGCTCCCCTGAGGCCGCCGCCCGCCGGCGCCGAGCACCGCCACCCCGGCCTCCTCCTCGTGGCTCCCAACCTCCTGCACCGCATCCCCATCTTCCTCCCCACCGGACTGCGCCCGCCTCCCCGATGCCTGACGCCGGCGCGCGTCCCCGGCGCCACCCCGACGCCCCGCCTCTCCATCGCAGGACCGCCCCGTTCCCCGCCTCTGCTTCACCCAGCGCCGCCGGACGCCCACCTCGACCTCATCCCCGACCGGCCTCCTCGAGCCACGCCGCCCCCGCTTCCCTCCACCGCTGGTGAGGCCCACGGCCTCCCCTTTCCCTCTACCAGCGCCTCGCACCTGCCGTGCTGCTACTGCCAGCGACGCGCCCGCGTAGGCTCGCCTCGTCGCCACGCCCATGGCCCCGCCCGACGGCCCCGCAATCGCCGTCCACGCCGCGCCCAGTGCGCGCTGGCGCTGTCCCGCTCCTCTCGCCCAGGCGCGGTCCCTTCCCCTGCCCTGACCGGTCGTAGCCCGCCCGGAGCCCCACGCCGCACGAACCCTTCGCCCGGAGATGCCCGCGCCCGTGCGCCGCGCGTGGCCGCGCCCCCTGGCTGCGTCTAGCGCTCCGTGCCCGGCGCCCGTCCGCGCGGCCCCACTCCGGCACCACCTCCTGCTGCCGTCACGACCACCCCCTCGCCGCCCCGGCGCCATGCCGTCGCCGTTGCCCCTCTGGCGGTTGAGGCGTGTGCCCGAACGAACGGGTGCTGGGCACCCGTTGCGCCCATTCGCCCAGTGCCCGCTGCACCCCCTGAGCCACTGACACGGGGACCCCACCCCCA
>NC_057799.1:155048765-155054107 GCF_018294505.1 Triticum aestivum | reverse complement strand
GGAGTTGTACCTTGACCTTATGACAACTAGAACCGATACTGAATAAAACACACCCTTCCAAGTGCCAGATATAACCCGGTGATCGCTCTCTAACAGGGCGACGAGGAGGGGATCGCCGGGTAGGATTATGCTATGCGATGCTACTTGGAGGACTTCAATCTACTCTCTTCTACATGCTGCAAGATGGAGACTGCCAGAAGCGTAGTCTTCGACAGGATTAGCTATCCCCCCTTAATTCTGGCATTCTGCAGTTCAGTCCACTGATATGGCCCTTTACACATGTACCCATGCATATGTAGTGTAGCTCCTTGCTTGCGAGTACTTTGGATGAGTACTCACGGTTGCTTTTCTCCCTCTTTTCCCCTTCCTATACCTGATTGTCGCAACCAGATGCTGGAGTTCCAGGAGCTAGAGATCCCGAGGATGATTCTACATGGAGTTCGGCTTCGAGGAGTAGTTAGGAGGTCCCAGGCAGGAGGCCTTGCCTTTTCGATCGTTGCTACTTTTGTGCTAGTCTTCTTAAGGCAACCTTGTTTAACTTATGTCTGTACTCAGGTATTGTTGCTTCCGCTGAATCGTCTGTGATCGAGCACTTGTATTCGAGCCCTCGAGGCCCCTGGCTTGTATTATGATGCTTGTATTACTTATTTATGCTTTAGAGTTGTGTTGTGATATCTTTCCGTGAGTCCCTGATCTTGATCGTACACATTTACGTGCATGATTAGTGTACGGTCAAATCGGGGGCGTCACAAGTTGGTATCAGAGCCGACTGCCTGTAGGAATCCCCCTTTCCAACTCCTTGGCCGAAGTCGAGTCTAGTCGTTGAAAAACTTTTACTAACATGGCTGTGTGGCTTACGGGCCCACGTCGCCATTGGGTGGTATTAGGATCTTTTACTCCTTGTCTATACTCTGGGACTCTGATCTCTCTTCTATTCGGGTTAATTGAATTTTACTAAATCTAACATTAGGATCTCGTTATCACTTTCACCCGGAGAGCCCCTTATTACTGATGATCGTTTGCTGCACGTGAAGACCCTGAAGATACTCTCTGCTGATAACCCGAGGACTTGTGTTCATCGCTTTTGCAATTCCCTTTCATCGATAAACTCCTATGGATAACCACGTAAACTCGCCATTCATACAATGTTTCCCAGTTGATCTTGTTAGTACAAGATACCTCGAAATTCTCTCTGTTGTTCCGAGAATCCTTTGAGCTTACTACCTTGCCGTTCTTTGTCACCTGAATACCCCTACGGATAATCCTCGCATTTACCGAGTATCCGCTCATCCCCAATTGATTCAAGTATTTCACAAAAGTGTTCAAAATATCATTCGATCTTCTGAAAATCTTCAGGAGCCTATTGCTCTTGAAATTCTTGCTTACTAGCATTATGATTAATCCCATAAGTCTCGAAATCTTATTGGCACCCTTTGTCATTATCTTTTTGAGTCCATTGATTCAATATGTTGCGAATGCTCGCAATCCTCAATCAGATCCTAGAATTCATCCTTCCGGCTCAGACATCTTTAACATGAGCTGGATCTCGACCAATCAAATCGTAATCGATTGTACCCCTAAGGCTATTCAACTTATCCATCCCTAATCAGAGCATTGCTTCTGATCCCTTGTCTTGGAATTCATAATTCCTTTGCATTTGAGCTTTTGAGTTAGTCAGTTGTTTCTATAATCTGTTATCCTTGCATTCTTTCTTCCTCTGGTTGAGTACTGATGCTCACATCAGATCCCTTGTGGACCACCAGACCCTTTTGTCGGATTTTATCCGACAATGTCCTCCATATTAAATAAGCTTGTGAGCTTTTCCTCGGATACATGATGCCTTTGGTAAATTGTATCCTCTGCTTTGTGAACCATGCTCTACTTTCGAGCTTGTATTATTTACTCCGAAGTTTGTGGTATATGTTCCTAAGATGCCCTGTTGGGTTGAACCTATGCCTTCCTTAATATGTGTGAACTCAGAAGTTTTCACGAGTCATACTCTCCTAGTATTTTGCCAGTTAAAATTTCAACACTACAACTTCTTTGAAAAATGAGAAGTGAATGAAAGGTTATGCATTGGAGAAGTGGGAGTCGACCTTGAACCTTTGTGTTCATGCCCGTGGACACGATGTAGATCCTATCATGGAACCTCCTTATAATAATAACTATTTCCCTGGTATAATATCATCTGGTATCGGTGAATTGATCCTTTGCGATCGTGGTTTCGACCATGTTCTCCTTTAAATACCATTTCCTATGCAAGTTTAAAGTAATTGTCTTCTATAGAGCAATACCCCAATCCATCCTCTACTTTGATCTATCGTCGAGTATTACCCCCTGGTATCTCGAGATTATCATGGAACTGCATAACTTCTTATGAGTTTTCATCAAGTGCTACATTCTCACTGATTCCAATTTTCCACGGGCTCTGAGTTATTAGTCACTCGAGAACACCGATAAGTGAATCGATTCCGCACTCCGATTCAATAACTCTAAGTAATTCTTGTTGCTTACGAGTTTAATAATCCTTCAAGTCATTCCTAGCCTTATCGGCTATATCATTATCGTGCAAACTTTTTAACTGTGCTACCCGGTCCTTCCCGGAACACAACTTTCGATGATGAGCTAAGCTTACGTCGATCTTCCTCGTCATATTAGTTCGCCTTGAACAACAAGCTTGATTTCAAGTTTGTGTCGTACCCTTGGTTCCATTAACCTATCGCTTTCATCATTCCTCTGACTTGATGTCATCGCCGATAGATTACATCTTCATGAAATCTCTCGACAAATGTGTCGTGATCAGCACCAACATTTTGAGCTCTTCCAGGATATCAGTCGAAATTCAGGATGAGAAATATCATCCTTGCCCCTCGATGAATTGTGTTATCATCGACAACATTCTTGCCTCCCCTCAACACCAACTTGATCATGTTATTGAGCTCCTTGCTAACCAGCTTATGTTATGTTCTACCTTGGAGTATTACCATATTTTATGACAAGGATATTGTGAGAATTTCTCCACCTCTTGAGAATTCTTGATATAGTAATACTTCTCGCCATCTCCAATTGTTTTCTGATCCCCGTGTTGTTTCTAACCGGAAAACCGACAATTGAACTATGATGTGCGACTTCAAAACTTCTAGCAACCCTATTGCTTTGAAGTTAATGGTCGATATTTCATTCTTAGACCATTGGTTATCGAATCACCGTTCTAACATTGATCATTCTACCTAAGCCCATATTCGGGTGCACCTGTCAACCAATGTTTAGTTGTGTATGTTTTCCTCGAGCATACCTCATTAAGTCATTCGATCTAGCTAATGTTATCTCCTTGTTCACATAGTTGTGGAAATCCATCTTTTGGAAATCTCAATGGATTGTCGCTGCGTCAATCAGTCACCTCCTCACCTCTCCTTGATTTAATGATGAACCCTTGTTCGGGACTCGCTTCCATAGTTCATCTCCCAAGAATCTTCGATGTCGTTTCGACAATTTGTGTTGCACCTTTTCTTCTCAGGCATCCTGAGTCTGAGTTATCCTGACATCAATCAGATCTGAATCTCGGTCAGATATGATGGTTGGAACATATTTCCAAGACTTATAACATTGGCCTATTTATGACCCGGTAAGGTGATGTCATGCCTAACACACCTGGCTGGAGGACCTATTGTTATAGTTTCCTTTTTGGCAAGGTTAGTCATTCTTCCGTGAGGAAATTGTAAGACTTATTCTATAGGTTGTTCCTGATGGATCCTTTTTATTTCCAAAGTCTGATCTTCACCTGTTGACCATGTCAATGCTATCTCGAAGCATGTCTATGGTACTCCGATTTTCAACAGGAACATTTGAAGCCCAATGCTAAATGTTTCCTGCTCAATTATCCAAACACCGCTGTATGGGTAATGTCATGAAATTTCCCTCCCCTTACCTAAAGGATTCTCTACATTATATCCTGTCGTGGATATCAGGTTCTGCTTGCCCTTGGAAAGGATATACCCCTGAAAGGCATGTTTAAACACATTTTCCTTTCCATTGTTCTGTTTAATTTGATAATCATAATTTCCTTTCCATTGTTTGGTTTAACCTTTCTTGTGGTCTATATGATCTAAGCAGTAATATTCTCCTGCTTATGTAAACACCTCGGTGTACAATTCTGTCAGCAAGCCCCTGTTACTATTGTTGGTGACATTTCGGTAACCACCGATGGACGAGAACTTTGCCTAATGGTCCGCCTCGTTTCAACGAGCAGGAAAAGGGTTCTCTTCGTCCCTCGCCCTTGGTATCGACGTTGTTGCCGACATAATCGACAGGCTACCCTCTGACATGTCTTGCTATCATGACCGTGCAAGATGTCACCGTTCCTCCTACTTTTAATCCACATGGTGGGCCCATAACCCACAGTTCCACAGGATCGAAACCTGACTCTTCTATACAACCCTGTTTCTAATGGTTATTCCTCACACTTGGCTCCGTGTAATTCACGTGCCACCTTTCGTGAGATCATCAATCTTGGTATCAGACACAATACTTATTCCCGTTGCTCAGAACCCTTCAGGCATCAAACGATTGCCTACCCGCTCGAAACTTCCCCACGATACCTCCTTACCTTGCTCTCGATATTGTCTTAAATTTCCATTCGAGAGTTACTTTCCGCCACCTTTCCCGATGTTATCAACCAGATAGTCAACCGTTCAGAGGCTTGTTATTCCGAAGTTACCCCTTGTCCTGCGTAAGTACGATGGAATTCCTGAAGGAAGGATGCCACCTTCATCATGATGACCTGAAGCAGGAAAATGAAGACATCAACGTAATGGATCAACCGCTTCGAGAAGAGCAACCAAGATCGAGAACGCTCGTTAGAATTTCATGACCAAATCCCTTTCCCGTCACTTCCCCTCTTAAATCTCGGGACGAGATTTCTTGTAGTGGAGGAGAATTGTGACGCCCGGATAATTAGGCTACAGTAATCCCACGTTAATGATGCCACGTCACCACGGTTACTGTTGTTAATCTCGTGTTAGTTCAAAATCGATTCGAGATTCAAACTTAAAATAAAGTCAAACGGTAAAGATTTTCAAATATTAAAACTAAAATGTTGGGGTGTTGCCAAATAATGCATAGGTAATTATTGTGGAGAAACCACACTTTTATAAAATGTTTAAAGGCTCTAAAGTAATTAAAACAGCAGCTATGACAATTAATTAAGTGCCTTTTAAAAATAATAATAATACAAACTATTTTAATTAGGTGTCAAACTTTTTGGGGCAGTAGAATAAATTATAACATTAATTTAGGAGTTGTATTTATATTTTATAAAACAGAAATTGAAAGAATAAAATAGA